>NC_026159.1:6204097-6216720 GCF_000512975.1 Sesamum indicum | reverse complement strand
GGCTCGAGACATTTTACTTCATTTTCTATGATTCCTGTCATAACAACATAGAATATGACTATAAGCTGAAAAACCACCTGGATATAATGTATCGATTCAAGTATTTAAATAAACTTGAATTTGCAGAAGACAACGGGCCATGAAAAGTGATGGTAGAAGAATATATATGAATGATGGATTAGTTCTTAAGCATATGTTACAAGAATGAAAAACCAGAAATATATATATATATATATATATATGTGTATGAACAAAGTTTAAGCAGGAGAAATGGAGAAAAAGATGCCTAACCTTGATATGGGTGCAACGGAACAAAGAGAGGTGATTCTTGTAACTGTGCAAATGAGACAAGCTGCAACAAGTGGAGGACTTTCTAAGATAATATATTGCAAGTTCATAGCAGTCTATGTGTTCAAAAGTAAGATCTGATTATGAGATTCTTTAGAAAAGATTAGGTAAATTGCAGTTGTGTACTTCATGATTGTTCTCTTACCTGCCATAAGACACCTTCTGTACATAACTAATGTATGTGCTGAGATTTGCAATGCGGTAATAGTCAAGGGTCTGATAAGGTTGTTAGGAAACCTCTATATTGAATTCCATGAAGAAGTTTGATAACAAATGATTTCTAATCCTCAGACATTAAATATATTGGTTTCAATCCATTGCTTCAAAATAAAAGGATTTGATTTAGGAGTAAAATCTGTAGTCTTTTCTAGAAAATGATACGATGATCAACTTGTACAAATTTGCTAATACGAATAGGAAAACTTGGTTGGATGCCTTCATTCCACACATGATGGTAAACAAACAATGATCATATGTAAATAGCATGATCTTTTGCACATCCTTAAAGTCAAATGGTAGTTCAGTTGAAACTCAGTGTCATTAATCCATTCATGCATAGCATCAGTAGTGTATGTATATCCACAAATACATACTTTGTTCATATCCTTAATGTTTATAGACTAATGCAGAAGTATTTAATTTGTACACTTATTAGAGCTTAAGTTTAATTTGTAATATGAACCCAGGGGACATGCAAGTAATTTCCTAGAAGATATTTCTGAAGCCCAAAAAAATAAATAAACAATAAAAAGGACTCCAATGATTCACATTCAGCACTTCTAATGTCGAAATCAGTCCAAACTTTTTGTTTAAAGAAAAAAAACTCTACGGTCTTAGTGTCTAATTACCTAACAGTTTTACTGTATATAATCTCATCTACAGAGATCTAAATAATAGTTAATTGTACACAATGTTTGTAAACATCCAAGGCACTTGAAAAGTACACAACTTTTAGAAAATTTGAATAAGAATCAAGTTGCCCTATCAGCATTCTCGTATGGATGTAATTAATGCTCACCCATATAGGCAATTAATTATGATAAAGAGGATATGGAAGAGTATTTGTTCTTACACCGCACCTCAAAAACTTCTGTTCCTTTTTAATGTTATGTGGTCCATATCGCCTCAATAATTCAGAAGCTAGCTGAAAGAATTTGGACAGTGTTATGTCTTTATCTCTTTAAGGCGGCAAATATTCCTAATTTTTTAAGAATTAAAAAAAAAAGCTTTGGTACTGTTTGTCATGGAAATGGACAAAGATAAAGAGTAGATTACTCGAATTGTAAATGGTTCTTTGCAGTCGTGGTCTTTCTCATCCTCAAAACTACTGTAAACTAATATATATATCCTTCTCCAAAGCAGCAACCTTCTACCAAAATTACAACGTTGTAAGGAATGTCAACATACTGTGATAAAAACAAAGAAGAATACAAGGAACACAAAAATAAATAAAAGGGGCACAAAATTTAGGTGGTTTGGAACAAAATTCAACTGATATGAATCTCATTGCAACAAATATTCCTGATAAATATCTTAGAAATAACCACTTTACTCAGCAATTGATCAGAAATCTTGACTATAATTTGTTTCCATGAAGGTCAAAAACATATAAGCTAATGGCATTGCCGAAACAATAAGTAGAGAAAAAGTGAGCAAGAAAATTAATTTCACCTTGTGGATTAGATTGTTCCTCTTCAAGAAGTAGAGTAAAATGCCTCCAAAGATAGATGACTCCAAGAACCAGGTAAACACTTTCACAAAAAGACCAGCCATCCGGGGAGCTGCATGTACACCCACCAAACCAAAAAATACACACACTTAATCAATTGCCCAACTTGCAAAACCACACCTACGAAATTGAATAAAATGCAGCAAACCAAAATTATTATTACCTGTATAAATGTATATGTATACATAAACTGTACGTCGGCAATTTAGTCATGCAAGCTTTATGTTATACCGTTCACACAGCTTTACTTACAGAAATACACACATACATACGTATATGCATACATATATATATATATATATATCCAGGTCATTTTCATCCATCCTCTGAACATATACAGACACATGTGTGTGTGTGTTTGAATTCACCGTATACGCACGCAATTCTTCATGCCCAACTCTCATTTCACAACGCAATTTTTAGTGGGAACGACTTGCACAAAAATATTCGTATATATCACTGCATTGCACTCACACACACCCCTGATGGTGTGTGTGAAAAAGCACTGCATGCCACAGGGACGCAAGCAAACAAACACCCGCAAACGAAAAGATTAAGTGAATTCACCTTTGACATTGGCCCGGATATAAAACTCATCGCTTTCAGGGCCGAGATCGACCTCATCAACCGGCTTGTAAACCACGCCTTGCGCCTTGAGAATACCCATTGATTCTATGTATCAAAACCCACTACAAATTACAGTATTTCAGTTCGTATACACACACACACACACATAAATGCACGACGAAACCAAGAGAGCTGATCATAAAAACCCGAAAAACTGATGCACCAATAACCAAGCACCTGTAAATATATACTGGGAATTAGTGGAGATAGGGACGTAGAAAGCATACAGTGATGGGGTGGGGTGGGGTGGGTGGGGAGGGGGGGTAAGGGTGTGTTTGGCGGAGATGGCAAGGAAAATGAAGGAAAATTGTGCGACATGCATAAATGTGGGTGTTGGGAAAAAACAGAAGCAAAGAGGAGGTTGGAAAAGGAGGAAAATTCTTGGAGTTATTGTCAAAACAAACAGATTGACAAACACAAGATCAGCAAAATCCACCAAACACTCTTCACTTACGCTCTATCTTATGTTCCCAAGAAAATTATTGGTACAGATTTGTAGAATCAAATCGATCACATAAGTAATATATTTGTTATATAATTAATAATTATACATTTATTACAAAACAAAAATATATGTTATATAATTAATTCAAATTCAATCAAACTCGACATGAATTATAATTTACTATGTTCCCAATGCAGGCGTTGGAGTGTGAGAGGTGGGAAGTGGAATATTTACAAGCGTTAATTATTTCAATAATTCACAAGAATACTACGAGCTATAACGTTTCAATATAATTTTTAGGTATATTACAGTCATCTTCGTTAAGTTTTGATATAATTATTTATATTTTTTCACATTTTGAGAAATTAGAAGTACTCTGATTTTGAAATTCTATTAATAATGAATACATTTCGTTAGTTTTCGTAAGGCTTTTATCTAATTTTTGTAGTGAGCTGCCCAATATGCTTTTTCGAACTGCGAATATATAAAACAAATAATCTTTAGAGAATATTAATCCTTAAAATTATTTTAAAAAATTATAAAATATACAAAACCAATAAGTTATAATCCCAAAGTGTATTTTTGTTAGTTCACCATAAAAAAATGAATGAAAATATGACGAAAGCTAATAGGATAGACTCTTTATTAAACGAATACTAAAATCAAGGGAATATTTATAATTTTTTTAAATAAATAAAAATATTTATAATTATGTCAAATCTTACCGAGAGTGGTTGTAATTTACCCATAATAATATTAATGAAGTAGGTTGGAGGTATGTGAAATGTAGCCAATGGATTGAGAGAGTATTTAAGTTGCATTTGGAGCTCATTGGAGAAATATGTCACGAGACTCTATGCATTGACCTCATTGGGTTGGGGTTGGGGTGGGAATGTGATTGGTCCATCTTCAATGAGTCAAGAAAAGGTCTTGCACATGCTATGTCAATGTATAATACAACCAATTTTTATTAAATTTGGTATAATTCTAAATATTATTTCATAATTCAAAAAAAATTATAAATATCTTTTTGATATTTGATGAAATTATGTATTTTTTTGAATGAATATTTGAAATTATCAACTCTATCCTTACTATATTTAAAAAAAAAATTGTAAAAAGTTATACACATAATCTATAAAAATATTTAAAGTTTTTAAAAAATAAATAAAATTATAATTCATAACGAAGACTAACGAATTGAGCTATGGATGATTGATATACATCCCTTACTTTTTAAAAATTAAGAGTATGCATATTTCGCATCCATTTATTTAGTACACGAATCATTGAGTGCAACATAAATTCAACCACTGAAAAAATTGTACAATTGTTCAGTTGTGGACATAATACTATAAAAAAAATGGATTATTCCATATACTATAAATTACTACTGCTTAAACTATAACAAAAAATCAATATTATTAACCATTATTACATAAAATCAACGTATGAAAATTCAAATTTTGTCCACGAGTGATCATCATTCGCCATTATTTTTCTTATATCCAAAATATTTGTCATAATTTTTAGGTACAACTAATATTTCGACATCGTCTGAAAAATAACAATCAATAATTATTATATAATTATAATTAATTAATATTAGCCCCAATATTTAACTTTTAACCATGATAATTTAACCACAATCAAAATCCATACTAATTTCTTGTGAGCAAAAGGGTTTGGGATATCATCTTTGGGCAAAGCATTAGAAGGATCTGTGAAGGAAACAAGTCTATTTATGTAAGGATTTCCTTTGTTTATATATAATAAAACCATTATGAATATATAGCAAAATATTCTGATCAGAAACTTATAAATGAAATCAAGAAAATCAGATCAAGAAAAAAGAATCCCTCACATTAATTATTAGTATTCCATAGGCCCATGAGGCAATTAATTGAAAGCAATATTTTATTTTTAGCAAAACATATGGGGTCTCATTTTTATTTAATACAAGGACTGGTCCCAGATCAAAATATATGGTACCATAACTAGTTTGGTGAATAAGTTAAGTTTTTGTGTTGATTTTTATTTAATTTGGTTAATATAGTTATTTATTATGTTTTTAATCTATAATTAATAAAAAATTGCAGACAATCGTAATTTTTTTCAGTGCATTTTAAACACCAAACGTTATATATATATATATACATACTTTTTATATATTTATTATTTTTATACTCTTATTTTTAATTTAACTATTACTTCAATAATTTTTTATATTTTTAACAAAATATTTGGTTCACTGAATATCGAATTGACATATATATAAAAAAAAATGGTTCGATAATTTTCAATATAACATTTTGGCATATCAAAATATTAATTTACTAAAATTTCGATTTAATATAATTTGAATTTATCGAACGAACACCTCTAAAGTAGACATACAGTGATGAATAGTATAGGCAGGATGTAATTAACCTATTAATAATTGTAGTAATTAGTAGGTTAGAAATTTTGTCTTTCCTACCAATAGTGATTAATGGCCATCATAATTAGGGTTTTTTTTTTTTAAACCTCTAACAGTTGACCAAATATTTATGTTGGATGTTAGGATATCTTAATTAACACTAATTAAGTTCTAATTAAGTTCCTTACGAACGTACAAGTGGTTGGTAGAGGGTCCATGAGGTGTGTGTACAAAGTGGGGATTTCTCTTCCTTAACAATCGATTTTTTAAGAATGAATTTGGACCCGTAATACAGTACTATAAAAAAATGACCCATATAAGAAAAATATACTAAAATTAACATATATCATACTTAATAATACCTTATTATTACAGTAGATAATAACTCCTGTTATACAGCTGACAACACCCCATGTACCTAACAGGGTCCGAACCTATGTGACTTTTAAGATCAAAACGGCCTCAACTTCACTGATAATTTGTCATTCTTGTGCCAAAAGTCTCAATTATATTTTTTTTTTATTTTCTATTACATCTCGCGGAATCTTTTTATTCAATTTAAATTTAAGAAAAAAAATGTGCTTTCGTTCTGTATAGATTTTCATGTGAAAATACATTATATATATATTCACTAACTTTATTTATAAATATTTGTAAGATAACTCATTATTTAGTAATTTACTACATTAAAAGTAAAATTCAAAACGTATTACAACCTCCAAAATATCAATTTTCATTTTATTTTTTGAAAATTTGTCGCGCAAAATTCAAACTCTTGAATCTAAATTCGAGTTTTGTAATCAATTTTAATATCTCGGTTAAATACAAATAAATAACTTTGACGATGAATAAAAATACTTTATGCCTATATCTTTATTATATTTTACTACTTTAAATTTATTTTTTGAGTGGACTTGCTTTATTATTATATAAGTTATGTAATAATGAAAAAATAAATTTAGTAATAGATACCAAACAGAATAAACACATAATAATCTTGATAATAATATGAAGAATAAAAGTAGTACAGCTAAAAATAAAGATAAAATATATTGATTGATATTTATGTAATTTTTTTAAAGTGTATTGATTAATTTTCATTTAAAATTATGAGGATAATGATCATTAATTAAAATAATTATAAAAATAACATAAAAAAACATCAATTGAGTACCAATATGATATTAATAACAAAACTCGAGTACGAATTATCATTTCAAATACTAAAATAACATTAATAATAAAATTCGAGTATGTAATGTAATTATCCAAATGAGAAGACACGAAACAACAAAAGTATTTATACTCGACGAGAAGATAAAAATTAAAAATTGAGAATAAAAATAAAACCAAACAAGGCCTTACTACCAACTACACTGCGGCGTCCCTAAGTAATGCCTATATTTCACATATTAGACGGAAAATTAATTGACAACATATTTATAATTGTTGATTGTGATTTATGAGATAAGTACTTCCACGCATAGGACTTGCATGATTAGATGTGTTAAATTATTTTGCATGGTTTATTTAAAATTTACATTCCGTATACATAAATTACCATTATTATAAATAATTAATGAGCCCACAAAAAAAAGGACATTTATTGTCCTTTTAATAATTCAAATTACGGTTTATGTTGTCTTGGGATTCAAAATGAATTACTTGTAAATGGGTCGGGTTGGATTAATATGATCACTTTGTTCTATTTTATTTATTTATTTATTTTTTATCTACTTCAGTAATTTGAATTCTGAAGGTTTGAAAATTTTAACACAATGAAAAGGAAAATAAAGGACATCTATATAATAAAAAAGATGGTTACTACTTGTATGTAACACAACGGAAATATTGGATTGTTTGTCCCATATATTTGGGTCTTTTTTAATTTGTCCTATTTGTTATGATTTTCTCACGTTGCATCCCGTAAGTTATAAATTTTATTAATTTTAGTATTTTCATGTATTTTTCGTCCAATAATTGATGAGGCTGTTAGCGGTCTTGATTAGGAAATATATGGTTTATTTTTTGTTAAATTTCCCATCTTTTCATATATATGGATATTTGTGTCATTGTAGGTGCTCTCGCAAAGAAAGATGAATCGTGCAAGAAAAGGATTCGAGTGGGAAAAAATGAAGAAATTTGGTAAAAGCACACCCAGGATGGTTATTTTCTTGTTTTTTTTTATTTTCTTTCTCTGCTATAGAAAAATTAACAACTATTACTAACAGTGGTTGAAGTTTAGTGTGGAGACTTAGATTTGAATCCCAGCAGTAGTCACATGTGTAATTACTAGTTTTTATTTTTCTTTCTTCAACAAGCCTTAACCAAATGGAGCGCTCACTGCTCTAGGAAGTTGGGATCCTGCATCTATTCCTCAAATATTCAGAGAGTTGTAGGTCAATGTAAAAAGATTTTATCATGTCAATTCAAAAAAACCAACAAGAAGTTACTTACCTCTCTTGTGGCACATGACAATGAAATTTTATCTTTATTTTAATTATTGCTAATAATTATTTCTTTTCCAACTATGGGGGTGTGAACATGGTCATTTTCTTATTTATTTCATTTCCTTTCTCTATTTTAGAAAATTAATAATTATTATTAATAGTGGCTGTAGTTTAGTGGTAAGAATTCCACGTTGTGGCCGTGGAGACCTGGGCTCGAATCCCAGCAGCCACATGCACACTCATATTAGCTTTTATTTTTCTTTATTCCACAAGCCTTAACCTAAATGGGATACCCTTAGCTAGGAAGTTGGGATTTTAGGGATCTATTCCTTAAATATTCAGATGAGTTGTAGGTTAATAGCGCGTGAAAAGACTTTGTTGCATTGATTTAAAGAAACCAACAAGTTGCTTACCTTCTTTTGGCACATAACAATAAAATTTTAGCTTTATTTTAATCATTACTAATAATCATTTCTTTTTCAAATGTGGTAGTGTGAAGATGGTCATTTTCTTGTTTATTTCACTTTCTTTCTCTATTGTAGAAATTAACAACTATTATTAATAGTGATTGTAGTTTAGTAGCAAGGATTCCACGTTGCAGCCATGTAGACATGAGCTTGAATTCCATCACCCACATGCAGTAATTAGTTTTACACTTGCTTTCGTTCTTTCTTCTTTTTATGGGTTATAATTACTTTTTATACCTCTGATTTTGACTTGTGGTGGCCATAATAACTATTTTGACGTCACATGCATTCCCCTAAGACTTATACTTTCTCCACCTAATACACAAAATAATCCAAAATATAAAATTGACCGTGTATACTCTATTATTATTTTTAATTTATCCATCTGATCCGATTTCAATTATTTCCATATTATTTGATAGAATAACATTGAATAGAGCCAACACTGCCTGAAAACAGAAAGAACCTACACCTAATCGACAACCCTAAGGGGTTGAAGGATGGCTTGGAGGGCTACCCTAATGTTTCTTAAAGAAAGTATACATTTTTTAATATGTAGATCTTAAAAGTTAAGAAATTGTTTTAAAAAATTTGTCCTTTACATAATTAAATTTGAAATAAACAAAAAAAATAGTTTTTCCGTTTTGTGAAATGACAATTTGTCTGGAAAATTATTTTTTGAAAAATTAAAGGTTCATTCTTTGAATTCATGAATTCTTTCAAAAGCGTTTTTAAAAATAGAAAAATTATATTGAAAAAATATTTCTTAAATAACATTTAGCTACGATAATGTTTTAGGAAACGTCAAGACAAACATTGTGTGCACTTGGATTAAACAACCAACATGTGGTGTAGTCGGCCGCTGCTAGTATAGCTTGAGGTTGTGAAGCGGCCTACAAGGGATCGATAATCGTTATAGTTCTAATTTATCCATCTAAACAACCAATATGTCAAGTAGCCACAAACTACAAGTATAGTTTCGGGTTGCCAAGCGGCCTACAAGGGGTTGGCAATTGTTTTTGATAGAGTGTCATTTCTGAATGAACTATATAAATAGATTTAGGTATAGGGGTGGGCGATCGGATTGGGTAATTTGGATCCTGGTCCGACAAGATCATTTTTTTTCCCCCCAATTTTTTTAAGAAAAAACCTGCTGAATTAAAAAAAATCGGGCGGGATTTCAGTAGGATATCCCTACTCGAATTACTCAATCAGACACCCAATTTTTTTTAAAAAAAATCATGTATTTTATATTTTTTCCTAGCTATAAGGTTCCTCTCCTTCTCCACTCTTCCTCCCTTTTCTCTTTTATTTTTCTTTTCCAAACTCCCAACTCCCAACCTTCCCAATCATCCAACCCCAACAAGAAATCCATCCTCTTTCTCTCAACTCTCAAGCTCTAAAATTTCAAAATATCACAAGAAGATGATAGAATTAGAAAGCCAAATACAAAAAAATTAGTATTATTTTTAGTTTCGTTTGTTGTTTAGTTTATTGTATATTTAAATTATACAATGACCCTAAACATATAACAAGAAACAAAATAGAGGTGCAAAATATATAACAAGATGCAATTAAGAAATTGAATTTTTTTTTTTTACCGAAAATAGAGGTTGTTCGAAGAACAACCTCGTGGGGTGCAACTGATAAAGAATCACCTCTTATTAATTGGAGGTTTGGTCAAGATAAAGTTAGAGATGCTTTATATGTTATATTGCTTCTTGATGAGCTTTCATTTAAACAGATGAAAAATCGGGTTTCAAGTACTTTTTGTCGATTGCATGTCCTATGTTCTTGATTCCATCACGAAAAACCATAACCAAGGACATTTACAAGAACTCCATCTAGAACTTGTATGCAAGAATGATTTCAAAAGTTTAAGACCGGAGGTAAAACTATTGTTGTAAAGCCGGAGTTAGATAAATATTTAGGTGAAGATCTTGAGGTATTTTCGGAAAGAGTTTGATATACTAAATTTGTGGAAAGTAAACTCCCACAGATTTTCAATTCTTTCCAATATAGCTCGTGATATATTGACAGTCCCGATCTCTACCGTTGCTTCAGAGTCTGTATTTAGCACCAGTGGTCGTGTTCCTAATGCATTTAGGAGCATTATCTCCTAAAATAGTACAAGCCCTCATTTGTGTTCAAGATTGGGTTTGTATGGATTTTGACCCAATAAATGTTGAAGAAGATTTATATGAAATTGAAACAATTGAAAGAGGTATTTCTTTTTGCTCTTTTGACTTTTATATTTATTTTTTATTTTGATACTTATTAATAATAATCACTTTTCTTGTAGAAATACTCAACTTGGGGATTGATTCAACTATTGCCGATATTTGATGGTCTACGACTCCATTGGCAACTTGACATGCTTCAAGATTTCAACTATGATCTATGACTCTTTTCTATTTTGGATGAAGGTAAAAATTGCATGATGTATTGATTTTCATTTCATTTGGTTGATTGTAAAACTTGGATTGTTGTTTTATTTTTATTGTGATTTGTGAATTTGATTAATTGTAAATTTGTTAAGTTGAATATTATCACTTTTATTTAATATTAGTTGCAAAAGAAAGTTTGTTTAAAAAAATAAAAGGGTGGGTTGAATTTCGGATATCCGACAAGAATCCCGATCCCAACCCGAACTTCTAAGATCCAACCCGATGCCCCACCCCTATTTAGAAATGATGATTATTTTAAAAAATCGTCATACTTCATAATTAAGATAATTTTGGGGCTTATGAAAATTTTGATGACAAACTTGAAAATGTGTAGCACAAATTAAATAAAATTAAGTTGAAATCATTTTAATGTAGTTTCATTTTTTTTTTTTTATAAATTATGGTTCTTTTAATAACAAAATAAATTCGTAACACAAAATCAAAACTTCATCACTATGTTTGTTTTTATTTTCAAGTTATATTTGGGATGAGTGAAATTACACTCAATATTTATCATCATATAGAAATACACTACTTGGGTGTTTTTAACTGTTTTAGCATAAATACATATATATATACGCATACATGTACATAAATATATATATAAAAAAATATAATTTGACAATAAACAGTAATTTTTATCTCATAAAACACAACATTAAACATAAAATACTTATTTTAAATTATATCCAAAGACAAATCCAAAACAAACATACTATCTCTAACACATACTTATTTATCTTTGTTTTACTCTCTATATCTTCACGAAACACAATAAAACTATCAAAAAACGAATCCAAATACTATGCATCATTTTGATCGAAGATTTTGGTACGGACTAAAAATCATAATAGAAGAGGTGGCTTTTAGAGCAAGTTTTCTTGTATAAAAAAAAAAATTGATAGTAAAAAACAATTTTCTTTCAGTGAATAATGATTCTAGTAATAAATTTTCAGTTGAACTTTAAATATTGACTGAGCAGATTATTATACTTTCTATATTTGTAGCCTTGTAGTCAAAGATAATTATTCCATTAATCATTATAAGATTTTGTGATTATTTTGTAAATTGAAATGATTGCTATTAAATAGTTAATTCTGTCAATTGTATCACATAATCCCAAATTAATTATTTCCTCAATAAATGTTCATAACCCAAAATAATCATACACCAATAATTTATAAAATCTATACTAATATAAAAAGGAAAAATTCTTGATATTCACAAAAGCTGATTAATGGTATCATTTCATTAATCTTTAAATTTAATAATTATATTCATAATTAAATATTTTTAAAAATTAATTAGTATCATTGCATTAATTTTTAAATTTAATAATTATATTCATAATTAAATATTTTTAAAAATTAATTATAATTGCCTTTTGTTTTTAAAAATGACTCCATAGTATTTTAACACGTCTAAACCTATTTTTTTATTGTATAGATAATATCTTAAGATAGTTTTGTTTTATTTTTTTATTATTTTCTGAATGTGATTTATGATATATATATTTTTTATTATCATATATTTTAAAAAATATGAAAGTTTTATCATATTTACAGTGATACGATGTGCCATGACAATTTGTATTTTTATATATTTGACAAAATTGAGACTTTATGATAATGAGGTGCCTAGTCCGAATCCCATCAATACAATTTTAGAAGAAATGCGACTTAAGAGAGAGA
>NC_026159.1:6090800-6204085 GCF_000512975.1 Sesamum indicum | reverse complement strand
TAGTAAGAAAAGGAAATAAGTAAATACTCCTAAGAAACGCCTGAATTGGAGCTCTCCAATGGATTCCCAAATTTGTCAATTCCGCAGTTTAAACTTTGTATAAGTATTTCCCGAGATACAGAACGATAAAGCAGAATTTGTTGTACAAGGTTGATATCAGTAGTTCGAGCAGATATGGGGGATGGAAGGGGAAGCAATTCGGGCAGTAACAGCAACAGCAAGCCGGAGTGGCTGGAGCAATACGATGTGATTGGGAAAATCGGGGAGGGAACTTATGGGCTGGTTTTCTTGGCGAAGATTAAGTCGAATCGCGCGAAATCTATAGCCATCAAGAAGTTCAAGCAGTCCAAAGATGGCGACGGCGTTTCTCCGACCGCAATTCGGGAAATCATGGTAAATTACGACCAACCCGTTTGTTTATGTGTTTCCAGTAATGTCTATGTGTTTGTGTGGGATACGTGTTATTAGTTCTGTTCTGTTCTCGGGGGTTTTGGTTGCTTGCTTGATTGGGAGGTAGAGAACAGTAAAACTTATTGTTGGCTCTTCTTCTTTTTGGTGGAATTCGTGTATGTGAAGTCTAGTAGGATGATGATTTTTGTGTGTGGTCAATTGGGTGAATGAAAAGCTGCAGAAAGGGGTCTTGGTTGCCTTTAGACTTATTGAATTGAATGAGGGAATGAAAGAGGGCGAAACAGACAGTGTGGGCTTGTCTTTCTCTTTCCCCCTTCATATTTTTTTACTGGGTAAGGTTCTGGTTATTCACCATGCTTGAAGCTGCAAATGTGTTTGAATAAGTAAATAGTTTTTTCTTTCTGAGAGGAAGTAAATAAATTTTTAAAAAACGTGCTTATTTGGTGGATGGATCGGCTTAAGTGTAGCTCACTGTGTGTGTCTAGAGCTCATAAATATTCACGACAGAGAAGGAGGAAGGATATTATAAATTATGTCAGTTCACACAATATAAGATTTATTTATAAATGAAGCAATTTAGTTGGATATACCTGCGATGCTTCTCCCTGGAAATTTATAGTGGCACCTTTGTTTTATTTCACTTATTTCTTCTTATTTTTATTTTTATCATGGTGAAGGAACTATTCAAGATTATAATAAATCTACGGGTCATATGGCAAGGCAGAAATTGATTTGAGTCCTTTCCCTTTTTCATGAACTATATATCCGAAAGAGACCACAAATGATGGGTGTTGGACTCAAATCTTTTTTTTTTTGGGTTTCCCCTTTTTCTTTTATCAATCAGGGATATAACATGTTTGTTCATAACATTTTGCTTTTTCTTTTAGTTTTTCTTAATGATTCCTTTAGTGTTTGCTTATTCATGTTTCGTCTTCTATCCTTGAGATTTTAAAATCATTTCCTGAATGTAATTATATCGGTTCTAATTTGCAGTTGTTACGTGAGATTTCCCATGAGAATGTTGTAAAGCTTGCGAATGTGCATATCAATCATGCGGACATGTCACTTTATCTAGCTTTTGACTATGCTGAGCACGACCTCTATGTGAGTAACTTCTTACTCTTTACTAATAAGCCCCATACAACGTACTCTGTCATGTTTTACTGTGAGCTGTGCACATTGCTCATTATAGTGAATGGTAATAGGTCCTTGTGTGAACACCCAACCGAAGAAAGATAGAGAAAATAGAAGAAGCTATATACACTTGTTTATATGCTCATCAATCTGACTGTAGCAAAAATTGATTTATCTCTTCTGGATTTTACTAGGAAATCATTAGACACCACAGGGACAAAGTCAACCAACCAATCAATCAGTATACCATCAAGTCAATATTGTGGCAGCTTCTTAATGGTCTCAATTATCTTCACAGGTTTGTATACTTCTATGTTCCTGTGCTTAATTAGTGTATGATTATAGCTAATCATACACTTACCTCCACCCAGACAACTGCAAACTGCACCTAATTGATTTTTGATCAACTGGTTTTGAATCCTGAGAAATGACATTGTCCTCTAGTTAATTTGGGCTAATGTTCTTCCATGGCTTGTTAGAAATAATTCTAGGTACTGAGACCTAATAAGCAGCTTTTGTCTCAGTGTCATATGTTTTTATCACTTTAAAAGTCCTTTATACTTTATCTCTGTGAACCTGATCTGGAGAGGGAACCTTGGAGAATTTTGCTTCCAGTATGTAGTTAGAAATTACTTGAAGTTTCTTGATATATCATTGAATGGTGCTTTATCTGTTCTCCTGAAGGTTTGAACATAACAATGTTGAGATGGTGGTGACTTGGTGGATTTGTTCTGAAGGGACTTGGAACTTTTTGATCCACTACCTTCCATCTTACTTGCATTTGGATGACATTATCATGTGAATCCTCTTTGATGCAATTCTTTTTAATGTCTCGAATAGTATTTGGAGTTACTCCATTTATTTAAACGTCCTAATATTAATCTTCATCATGAATCCTTCTTTGTTAGAAAAATTAAAATGGTAATCTATGTGCCTGATCTAGTGTTGCTTTCTTCTAAATTCTTCTCCTAATGGCAATGCAATTGCATCTTTTAAGCAATGTTCAGTTTGCACCATTTTTAAGCTAATAAAAAATGATTAAGTCTAACAGAGACGTTAGATGTGAAAGATTTAACACTATTTCATAATTTTGATCATCTCAAAACCTGGATCCTAGAACATATCTCTCTTTAACCTATACGGCTTTTAAACATTAATTGGCTTTGCAATTGGTTTCTAGACCTTCTAGGTCTTTTGAGATTATTGGCTTATTCTAACTTATCTCTATTATTTAAATTACTCAATGACAACAAAGTTAATCATTGGTGTGATTTATAAAGAGCTGAGCACTAGGATTTCTAATACAATTAATATATTTTATTCTAAAAATGATAAAAATCTTCTCATGAGGGGTATGAATGCTCTATTTTGTGGATGGTGTCTTTATTGCATAAAATTGTGCCTGTGGATGAACAGAAATTGCAGAATTCTAAGGAAAAAACTATGTAGCTTTGCACTTATTATGTGATTGCTTGCTCGTTGTGGATGCATCAGGTGGCTTTGCCTCCCCTCATACAATTTCTAGAGATATAAAAGGAATCTTATTTAGAGGACTATTAGAATATTAATATTCGTTTTTAAATAATTTGGATTTTAGTTTTGTTCTCCAGATATTTGCATGTATTGGATATGTTTTCAACTTTCTGTAAGGTTTTAAGAAGACAAGCATGTGGCTTACTGATCCTATAGGAAAATGCAGTAATCATGTCCAAGTTTTGCTTTATTCTTGGTCTGTGGTTTAAGTTGGAAAACTGCTGACCTTGGCTAACTCTTTTACAAATGACAATTTTTGCAGTAACTGGATTGTCCATCGAGATCTGAAGCCTTCAAATATCCTTGTAAGTTGCTTTTGCTGTATCTGTCTTCTAATGCCATTTGCTTCTCAATTATATATGATATTATTCTAAATATCTGTAGGTGCTATTGTTTCTGTACAAGTTTCCGTTCATGATTCTAAACCCTGAGGTCTTGTGTTATTTATCCTGAACTTTTGGTTACCAGGTAATGGGTGATGGAGAAGAGCAAGGAGTAGTAAAAATTGCTGATTTTGGCCTTGCAAGAATTTACCAGGCTCCCTTAAAGCCACTATCCGAGAATGGGGTAAGAAAATATCTTGTTCCACTTTTTCATTTTTGGTTTAAAGCAATCAAGTTCTTATACTTCTCTGTGTAAACTAGTTGAGCGCAAGTCGAGCTTGGAAAGATTTCACAGCTTGAGTTCAACAATTTTACTTCCTAAAGGAAAATATTGAGCTCTAGTTTATTGACTATAAAAAATCAAAATTTAAATTAATTATATTAGTAAGTTTTTTTTTAATTATAAAATGTCATTTTTAGAATATTTATTCAACATAGTTGATTGACTAAAGAAAATTTTATCTTGAATATAAATTTATATCGGAACTATGATAATTTAGAAAGAAAGAATACCAATGAATATGAAATTAGATGTGACTCTTGTTTGGACAATGGTAGAAACATATAATTTGTAGTCAGTGTTATTGTATATCTAATATTAGTTTAATAGTTACATCATCAGCATGGTCGTAGAAAAATGGGATTAGATTATGTAAAACTTACAAATAACTTGGTATGGTGTGTTTATTGATATATATATAGACAAGATAAACAGAGATGAGAAAAGTGTCAATGACAGGTCTTGTCAGCATTTTGTAAAGGCGGAGAATGTAGCTTCAGAATTCAGAGAGATAATTAAATTGTTCTGGAATAATTGCACACCGAAATCGGAATTGTGAATTTAAAAAAGGCCAATGCTTTATCTGATTTATGTATTAATGCTTTATTCTAATAATTAACAATATCTTGAAAGTTTTAAATGGTTGTGGAAGACCGCATTTTAAAACTGCTTAGTAGGAACCCAAATAAAAAAAGTTGAGTCTTCGGATTTGCATTGATAAAATTCTTCATTATCAACTCTGTATTCTGCTCTTTACAGTTTTTAATTTCTTGGCGCATCCATGCTTCCCTTCGGCATTTTTTATTCTTGTTATTATGGATACAATTCCAGCCATATTAATAGTTTGAGTTTTTGAATTTCTGAACTATAGGTTGTTGTTACTATTTGGTATCGTGCCCCTGAGTTGCTCCTTGGGGCGAAACACTATACAAGTGCTGTTGGTAAGATCTTTTTGAAACCATATTTCTCTGGTTAGTGGTTATCATTGTAAACATATCACATACGTATGTGTGCACGAGCGCGTTTTTAATCTTATATCACCAAAGAATTAGTTTGAATTAGATACTTAAGTCTTTTGCTTGATTGTGATATATTTTATTTATGGTACAGACATGTGGGCTGTTGGCTGCATCTTTGCTGAGCTTCTGACTCTAAAGCCGCTATTTCAAGGGCAAGAAGTCAAAGGGACTCCTAATCCATTTCAGGTATGATGTTTTCTGTAACCTTTGTTATTTAGAGTAAGTTGTACTCATTGTGTTGCTCATGCCAAAGCTTTTTGTACTCCTTTGGCTGGCTACGTCTTCTGAAATTTCTTTGATGATGCAGCTTGATCAACTTGACAAAATATTTAAGGTCCTAGGTGAGAAGGTTCTTTTGATGATTCCTTTTTCGTGGTTATTTTGTGAACAACTGCTGATAGATGTGTGTGGTGTTAGGTCATCCCACACAAGAAAAGTGGCCAACTCTTGTGAACCTTCCACACTGGCAATCTGATGTGCAACATATTCAAGGACACAAATAGTTAGTTATAACTTTTTCTTTTTTGCACTGTTTTGATATCAGTATGTTTTCTGCTGAGCAGTCAATGTCCTAGAGACATATATCTGTGTTGTGTTATTAGCTAAAAAATTTTCTCATTTAATTGCTTCGGTTCATGCAGTGATAATGCTGGACTTTACACTGTGGTTCATCTCTCTCCCAAAAATCCAGCATATGATCTCCTCTCCAAGATGCTTGAGTATGTCCCCTGTTTCTGCAAGCATTGCATTTGAACTTTTTATAATTTGGATCTGCTTGATGGTGCTCTCTTGAGTCACAGTAATAATAATGGGATTTCGACATCCACTGATATTTAATTGTATTTAACATCTATTATATTATTAAGACATATAATTACTGTGGCTTTAGTTGTTCATTAAAGTAAGATAAGATATTCAGTGCTTCTGCAAATCTAAAATATTCTTACTTTTCTGATGTTGTTGATATCAGAAAGCCACGTAGAATGCCAGTAGGTCTCAACATTTTTATTCAGTATTAAGGCTCTTTTTTTTTAGACTTGGACGTGTCTGCAGCCTGATATTAGTTTTGACTCCTTTTCTTCTAATTTCTTCATAATTGATGCATTATGTTTGGTCATTTAAGATTAACAGATTGACATTTGATATGCGGGTGTTTTGTTTGCAGGTATGATCCCAGAAAACGAATAACAGCTGCACAGGCTCTTGATCATGAGTATGTAATTACTGCTCCTCTACCAGCTTTTCAATCCTTGTTGTTTCTGATGTGCCTCCTGCTTGGATGAGCCTTTTACATTTACAAGGATAAGTTGTGCTTGCTTTGTGCTAAGACTGGTCAATAAGTGACTTTGTTTCTGAATTGATTCTGGAATTTGTTTTCGCAATTAGTGAACTGCAGCTATTAGTTCCTTTTGTGTCTTTGTTGCATTCTATTTTGTTCGGGACGAGGTTTTGGCAATCAGCCAATTAGCTGCTCCTTCTGTGACTTGTCTGGCATTTAATTTGCATAACCTCATCCCTCAATTCAACCATTCATGATTTATTACTATCAAACTCAATTTCCAATGTGATTTTCATGCTTGAGTTTCCTAAAGTAAAAAAATATGTCACAACTTGACATCTGATCGTCCAGCTAGCTGCATCCCCCTGCATTATCTATTTTGTCTCCCTTGTTCTATCTTCAAGTTTTGAAATCTGATGCATCTATGTACTGGGTTCATTGGAATCAACCTTTTAACTTGGTGCAAATTTTGGTTTATACTTTCTGGGCCAATGAGTCCTGTGATTATAACTCAGCTTAATTAAATAAGTATCCTCTATATTTCTATTTTGATCTTAACTCTCCAATCGGTTTCTGTGCTAATTTAGTATGTCTGTATAAAAACATGTATTCATCATTTGGGCTTTCTCAAACAGAAATCTGTATTTGCATTGGCCTTGACTTTGCTTGATCTGACTTGATCACTAATGGAATTGAAGGAGCCTAGTTTGAATGTGGTCTATGACTAACTCTAGAAGTTTTTACTTCTCTGGTATATTATATGTTTTTGCTCTCTATACAACAACAATTTTTACTTTGCTCTTTGTGATTGTTTTGTTATGCTGCTTTTTGCTGAAGGCAATGTAAATTGTGATGCAATGATGGTGGTTAGTGTCGATAGGCGAGTTATTTCCTTAAATAATGGTAAACCTGCTATAATATTTAGTTATTTCATTACACGTGGGGTGATTTCAATCAGTTTGCGGGATTCATGATTTAAATCTTACTTTGATTGCAGTCACAATCTTCATGTTTTTTCTTTCTCCTGTTGCACTCTATATTTTATCTTACACCATTCTGTATCCTTAAGTTGGTGGACGAGTTTTCTGTCATTAAATGTCAAGCTTTTTTATTTTTTAATTAAGTTATGTCCTAGTGGTTTTGGATTATTACTAACTGTCAAAGTTAGACTAGCCATCTTTAAATCCTCTAAGGTTCCTTTTCTGATTTACAGGTATTTTCGCATGGAACCTTTGCCGGGTCGCAAGTAAGTAACTATATTCCTTAGTTGCTGCACTTTTTGTGATCTAGTAGTTAATTCCTTTAGGTGATTCATGTCTAATACCACCTGCTTATTTAGTAATTTTGGTATATCTAATAACTCAATTGTGTCAGTGCTCTGGTATCTCCACAACCGGGAGAGAAAGTTGTGAATTACCCAACTCGGCCAGTGGACACAAGCACTGATATTGAAGGAACAATTAGTCTCCAGCCCTCTCAACCGGTATGGTTGGCTAATCCTCTGTTTATTTGACTGTTTGAAGCTTCTTAATATGCTAATCTTGTAGAGTACTTTGTTCTGGTCATACCTATCAGTTTGTGTAGCATTTGAATTGGCCCCCAAAAGTTGTCACCCTTGTAGTCATTTTGCCCAGAGTAATCTCTTTATGCAGCTAGAGCTTTGATTATCTATTATTGCTGCCTATCAGTTATCTGAGGCCTGAGCTAATTACATTTGTTTAGAATGCTTTTCTCTACCTTGTCATTCTTTTCACTTAAAGCAGTGTGCTGTTGAAAGAAATATAAGTATCTTGATGGGATGAAAAAATAATACCTAAGAATAGCATATTTCAAGCATGGTAATTAATTACATTCTCATTCTGTGTTGGCAATTCTAATGATCCATTCCAGGTAATAGAGGGGAGTTTATTTGAACCATACTTAGAAACAACCCCAAATTTGAGTTGGGAGACACCTTAATGCCAAATATGAGTTTTGGATGCCAAGAGGAAAGGTTCGGGGCCTGCGTGCAATTGAGAAACTTCTTGGACATTTGCTGGAAATTATTGAGATGTTCAAATAGATCTTTCCAAAACCATAATAATATGCACACATGAAATTTTATTTATTGCATGTTTAACTTTTGTGCATGAAATGTTGCAGTCTTCTATCTCATGATGATAACCTGATTTCTGTTTTATGATTCGATTCTTTTATGCTTTACAAGGCAACTCTCTTTCGTTTTCTGGGAAAGGTTGATGTGCCTGCTGTATGTGGTCCCCGTCATTGACTTTTTCGTCTGATAGATTTGAGCTTTAGCTGTAGCAGCAGACAACCTGCTATTCTTGATGCAATTATGTAAAGATCCTAGTGGTTGTGGCTTTTGTGGAATTACCTTGCACCTGGTTTAACTTGATTTGAAAAGCTCAACAGGCTGTGATTATCTTTGTAATGATTGATTACATGTTAGGCATCATTTTTCAGAACCCCTTTTTTTGGGGCAAGGCACTCTTCTCTTCTACTCTGATTCAGTATTACATGGATGGTGAAGTTAACCTGAAAACCATAACTCAAGCCGTATCTGATTATTTTTTTTTCTTGATGGTGCACGTTTAATATGCTAAATCAACTTAATTGAGTATCAGATGAGATTATGCTACTATGTTAATACAAATAGATACGGTAGGCATAGGCGAAGGAAATACCCCCTATTTCACTGTCTGAAGAATTTTGGTTGAGGGTTGAAGAGAGGGGAAATGGCTCTGCTGTGGATTTAGAGGTCTTTGCATGGCGCATTTGCGAAGTATGGTATATTATGCAGTACTTATCAAATTGAATGATCAAAATCATCATAAGCAAGTCTAAGATAATGCATGTTATGCATTTCTTCATTTGGAGTATTTCACGTAGTTACACACAAGCCAAAAATTACAATGTCCCTTTATATCTAAGAATGACAGTGCAATTATGAGTGAGTCCTAAAAAATTAGCCAGTTGTATGTTCTACTTGTATAAAAACAAATAAGCTATATAATGTGTAAGTAATTAAGTGAATAAGTTTCACTTGATTACAACCTTATTTGCATATATTAAGAATTTAATGTATAAGCCATAAATAGACTGATCACTTTTTGCTACACGACACATTTTCTCATCATATGCATTTTCCTTGAAGAATTATGATTAGCTGAAAGATTCCAAATTGTGTACAATATTAGCTCTTCTATACGAGGAAATCTTAATGCCGTATTCTTTCCTTGGACCGAATTTGCAAATGGGACGCGATCCCTGAATTTTGCATTATTGTCATATATCAAGGGCTGCATATATAAAAACATGCTTTGAATTTATTATCTTGGTGGCCCACTTCTAGACATTCAAGTGATTAATGTGGAAAGCTCTATTTTGCACTTTAGCCATAGTCCTTTTCATTAATGCTTAAAATTTTCAGCGTCATCCAACAAAATTTATGAGTTTCAACTTAAGAAAGGTGATGTAGTTTAGGTGCCTCTAACTATTAACTACTTTACCACTGCTTAATAATAGTCTGCTTATTGGCACTTTCTGACTGTAGCCTCCTTGAAACTTTATTAGCTCTCGGAGTTATATGGTGTCCTGAAGTGCTTATTTAACTAATAATTTATAAGCACTTCAAAATTCATTCCTTGGAGCCTCTAAACAATACAAAACACAGCACTATGATATAAGCAATTTAAAGTGCTTACACCCTAACCCTAAAACTTTAAAAGTGACCTAGAGAATAGCTTATAATTATTCATCACGTTTTGCTGGGATCACTTGACTTATTTACAATCTATAAATCAAATTGGATTAAATAGCTATAATCGACTCTTAAGTATAATCGGTTTAACTTTTTGCATGTACGGTCAATTGAAGAAATATAATATGAGTCTAATTGGTGAGGTGACATTGCTCTTACTGGAGTATCAAACCTAACTTAAAAGACTAAGCAGCAGTACATGAGTGAGTGCTGGGTATTATTAGGTGATCCTCCTCTACTTCTTCCTACATTGGGCTGGACGGTTTGGTTTTATGCTACTAAAATTAGTGTGTAACAGTTGTTGCAAATTGGTGGTTTAGATAACTTCCGTCGGAGAAGTTTGCTGCTGTGAGTTAAAATCTATTATATTGTGTTTGAATTGACGGGTTTAGAGTTAGAGATTTAGAATCCATGATAAGAAATCCTTTCGAACTTGTCTGGATAATTTTATATGACAAAGGATCCAAACCGTTCATTTCTATTTGAGCTATATTTTGTGGCATTGTAATGGATTTCAAATCCATTTCTGAAATCATTCTCATAATAATTCCTTCTAATTCAACTCCTTTTATCCAAGTGTAGCATTAAGGTTTTCTACTTTCCATCAGGCTCCAAATTGAAATATAAATCATCGTGAACCGAATCTATTTTAATTATGTCTTGATATTAAGATGTTTCAGGTTTGAATATGTACTCCTCTGGAACCATGAGTGATATTGTGAACCATGTCAGTATGTATATGGAAAAAGGTGAAAGTTATGAAATACTACGAAAACTAACATTTAGTGGAGGAAGCTGGATGAAAGTAAAATCAAGTAACTGTATCCCGTATAACCATAATTTGTTGCTGGTTATATTAAGTATGTGGAAGATTTGCAAGATCTAGTTTTTTGTGACAATTTTCTTCCGATGTCTTTGTTTTCTCATGCATACTTTTGTTTCGGTTTGCTTTTATTAGGTATCATCTGGAAATTCGATGTCTGGGGCCATGGGAGGTCCTCATGTGATGCAAAATAGATCCATGCCCCGGCCAATGCCCATGGTTGGCATGCAACGGATGCAACCCCCCGGAATCCCAGCTTATAATCTTGCTTCTCAGGCTGGAATGGGTGGTGTAAATCCTGGTGGGATCCCAATGCAGCGAGGTGTTGGTCCCCAGGCTCATCAACAGCAACAGGTTTGTTGGTTTCGATGAGCACTCTGCTGAATGTTTATGTTGATTTCTCTTCCTTCAGTAAATACGTAGTCTATCCTTTTATAATAGATGAGAAGGAAGGACCCTGGAATGGGGATGACTGGATATCCTCCACAACAGAAATCAAGGCGCTTCTGAGGTAATTCCACTTGTAGTTCTTAGGTTTTGCTGCTATAGAATATTTTATTTGCTAATATCCCTTAAGAAGTCTGGTTTGATTTCCATCGCAGAGCTAATATTAATGTTTGGACTGCAAGCATTCAAGACACAATAGATCATCTATATTAAGTTGCAAATCCATATTAATCCTGTCTTTTAATCACTCCTGTTGCACTTTTGCCTGATTTGTTAAAATGGTATGTATATATTTCTTTATTTTGGTTAGTTTTGTTAGATTTTGTTCCTAAACTTCTTACTCTGACATTTTCCACCTGTATATAAGATAGTTTTAGTTATTAATAATCATGCATGGAACAAGATTAATGTATGTGCTCCACCTCATTTTGTCATGAGGAGGACACTCTTTGGGTGGAACTTAGGTCTGTGGACCAGAGGAAAGGATTCCTAATACTGGTGTAAATTTCTTTAGTATTTATCTCCTTTGTTACAGAAGTAGATATGGTTGACTAATGAAAACTCTGGTAGATTTTATGGCCATAGAGAAAGGAAACCAAAAAGGGGGAAAAAATAAAATTAGAGTTTTCCCCATGTCAATGTATTTCTACGCAATAGCCACTTGGTCTATTTCATGCTTCATTCCTTCTAGCTATCTGTCTGCGCTTGATGTTCTTTGTATCCTGGGAATGGCTGGAATTCATATATGATAGAGATGGAACTAAACTTATATCACATCTACGAGAGGTATATGAGAAATCTTGATCTCCATCAACATACTTTTGATAACCTTGAACTGTACGGTAATGAATTTAAATTAAATTAAAATACAGAAGATCTTAGCTGTATTAGTGATCTAAATCTTAAGACATGATGGCTAGTTTGTGAAGGTTTAAGATACAAATTCCCCTAGGCAAACATAAAATTGACTTTGAATCAGGCCCGAGTGAAGGGCATTAAGTCTAAATCTTATTTAAACAAGAGAATATAGTTGAATACTTGGATTGTTGCTATGGCCATATTTCTGCAGAGAACTTGAAAATAAATTCCCGTAGAAGCAGTGGCATGAAAAAGTAGTAAAAAGAGCTCCAGAATTATCTCACAAACTAATTTTGAAAGAATGGAGCTACATTTGGATGGAAAATTGGGATTGGAGAGATGGATTTGAAATGATAAGTGGTCCGAAATCAACCAAAATGACTCAAAGTATAACTTTAATGAAGAGCTCAAGATTTATCAATTCAAACATAATGTAAGAGAATCAGAGATGGATATAGGTTTTCATTGTCCTAGCAATATGTGGACTTGTGGGCATATAAATCTGAGTTCCCTAGGTAGCACTTACTTGTCAATTCATTAATGAGATATTTCTTTGAAATAAAAATGAAGTAAAATATTGAAACTATGTTTGGATGTGAGATGAACTTGCAATGTCCTATATAAAAGATGTTTGGCAGTAGATTAAAGGTATAATTATCTTTTCAAAATGAAGAAAATGAAAAAAAGAATTCTTGAGATATTTTTCCTTACAATTCACAAATAAATAACACCTGTGTAAAAAAAAGTATGTCGTGATGGAATTCGGGAAAACTTCCATAAGTGACTTTCTTGTACTTTGCTTTTGTACAAGTTAGCTAACCAATTTAGCACTTCGAAAAGGTTCTACTAGAAACTGGTATATCCGAGGTTGCACAGCATACATTTTTTGCTCATTCATGTGTGGAACTGTTGATTATGTGCTTTCTTTCACTGAATTGTCCGAATTGCAAAAGTCATTTTGATCAGGGGGTGTTCCGTAAGACTCTTTTACTATTTTCGAAGAAGCTATCTTGTATGTGTATGTGGCTTTTGGTTTTACGTTTACGTTTTTGTGCGTTGGGTTGGCTGTGTGGTGTGGTTGCGCCAATCCCCTTGCCTTCTCTTCATTTTGATTGATTTTTATTATTTTGTGCAATCTGCTCGCCCTCTAATTGAAAAACTTGGTAATTTTGTTTTCAGAGAGTCCATTAAATATAATCTAATTGTTTCTGCATATGTCACTGCAATTCGTTGCCCCCTCCTCCCTCCCCTTTTTTTTCCTTTTTCCTCTATTGTGGTGGGGGGTTGAAAGGAGCTCTAAACTTATCAAGAATTGACCCATGAATGCAAACAGGTGAAACTGTTAAATAAGTCGTATTTACAATCACACCACTTGAGATTCAGGCATATCATTAAGGGGGGAAGAGGGTCTCAGTTTTGGGAACTTGCGCTAACACCACCTATATGATTGTTTTATATTACCATCTAGTTTTATGAAGAAATTTATAATGTAAGAGATGATTGCTAGAAGTGAAGCATAATTTTTCAAGACCTGAAGCTCTAGGGATAGTAGTGTAATTTACTCCTTAAATGAAGAAAGTATATAGCTCCTCAAACCAAGGGCAGGTCAAATGTGCAGAATTAATGCATGATAGAGCCATGAGCTATAAAGGAATCTCAATTTCATCCTCACTCACAATTAGGTTAAAGAGGAAGAAGGAAATCTATGAGGTCTGTGGATTATGTTGCCTACCAAAGTTGCATCTTTTGCCTCATTTATGCATATGAATTTTCCAGGGATCATTAGTTATTGATTTCATAGTCTGATTCAAGGCTTCTACATTTATATGCAGAATTCAGCTCGATTCCAGAAGAAAATGGAGCAGAAGTGACGGGATCAGTAAAGAAAGGCAAGACGTACACTCAAATCATTCCAGAAGAAGAGACAAGGGCAGTAGCAAAACAAATGATTCAACCCCAGATTCACAATATTCAGTAGAAGCATACAGATCAAGAATTGAGACTAGTGCCTAGTTGTTCCCGAAATCAAACTTTCTTGGTAGTATACTTGCAATTGACTCGATGATTTATCCTTATCCTGGTGCAATACAATGCTTTGTACAGTTCATCCTCTACTTATTTTTGCCGTTCATTCTGTAACTTGTTTCTTTGCTGAGTAGTCAACATATATTTCTTAGGCTCAAATATAGGAGAAAAAAAAGCGCTGAATCAGTAGTAAATTTGGTTTCTGGAGAAAATGCCAGTGAAAGTGTGAACTGATATAATTCCCATTTCTTTCCTCACTGAAAATATAAACTCAAATGCAGATATAGATCCATAAATTTGGTTAATCGAAAAATTACAAGTAGTTGAGTTGTTTTAACTAGTTTGCAGAAAGTCGATTGCAGTAGTTATTTTTCACTTGAAGCTGTAATCAAGTAGGCTATCCTGAAATGCCCCCTGCCAAAATTGCCTTGGTATTCTGTATACATGGAGCAGTGTACCAAGGTTCTACCTTTTTCAATCTAAATTCACCTTGTAAATTACAATAAGCTACTAGGGACTTGGCATAGTTGCGAATATTCTTTCGTTATTTAAAAAATTATAAGTACTCTAATATATGATGAACTTATGTAATTTTTGGAAGGGTTGGAATATACTTGTTGTATTCTTTTTTCAAGAACATTAAAGAAAATGTAAAAAGTTGGACGAGGTGAATGGAAAAATAAAAATATTATCTATTTGGTTCATAATTTTTTTTTAAAAAATAAGTGTAATTATAATTAATAGTCTATAGTTACATTATGGTTAGTTTAACATAAAAAAATAGAAAGGAATTTAACGGAGAGTAGCGAATTTGCTAATTGTTAGATGATTGTAAAAATTAGAAAGAGATCAATAATTTTTTAAACAATAAGGGGTATGTGTAATTATGCTAAATTTAAGAAGAGCTATAATTTATCCTTATTTATAATAAAAAAAAATGTAATCACTAAGTAAGGTGTAGGTTAAAAATTAACTAAAAATCTGAGTATAATCTATATCTTGCACATGAAATGTTATTGTTAATTTGATATCAAAATTAAGTAAATCTATATCATTTTCAGATAAAAATAAATAATCACATCCCTATATTCCAAGTACACTTAAAAAAAGAAAATAGAACAAAATCATAGTCTGATCTAGCATATTTTATCAATTATTTTTTTAAAGATTATCCAAAATACAATTAGTCATTGTTTGGCAAAAGAGCTGAATGTATTCAAGTTCTGGATATGATATTCCAATTAGAGCAGAGAAAAGAGAAATGTGGGGATGGGCTTTGCAAACTGGCCCAACTGCATTTCCTTTATCATGTCCGCAGATCCTCTGTATTTGGTGCAGAGTGTTACAAAGCCAGATAAAGATACGCCGCCGCCGCAAAGGCCGAGATTGAGAGAGAGAGAGAGAGAGAGAGAGCATGGACCTCAAAAATGTGAAAGCCAAACAAGTCTTTATATTAATATCCCAAGAAAGAACAAAACAAAATAGCCAACTGTACCTTCTTCAATTTTCCACACACACAAACATTTGTCAGAATCACAACATACAATTTTATTTGTTTATTCTTATCAAATTATATTTTTTTATGGACTATTTATTTATTGTTAATATGTAATTTTCAGCATATTAGTTTTCTTAATTACTATAATTATAAAGTTTGACTTTAAAACCTATTTGTTCTACTAAATTTGATACATAGTTGATGGCTCATAATTTATTGCCACTATTCGTATTAGAAATAAAAAAAAGAATATTTTAAAATTGAAAGTTTAAATAAAAAATTTAGAAAAATTGAATTAAAGGCAAAAATTCCCTCTGAGTTTCAAAAAATTAAATAGTGTAGCAGTTTTCTCTATATTGTAACTTTAAACAAATATATAAATATTAGCAACACATTATATTAATAGACAAAGATATTACTAGTATGAAATTAATAATATAGACAAAATCAAACACTGTAAATGTAAAGCCTTCATGAATCAAATTATTTATAAATAATTTTAAGGAAAAAGACCTCTTTCCAACAATTCTTTGAATTAATTTAATTCTTCCTATAATTTGATTTCAGGGTCTTCTGATTCTTTTTTGGATATCATTGTCAAATATTTTCTTTCTTTAAAATGAATGTTATTTATTTTATTAAGGAATAAGGACATTTTTGTTCATTTTGATTGAAATTTTATAATTAAGGATTTTTTAAAGGTTTTGAAGGTATAAGGAAGTTTTCTAGACCACCTTTATTGTACAAGCATAAAAACTATTTAACTATGTTTATTACTTCCTCCAAGAAAAAAAAAAAAAAAACTATGTTTGTTATTTATTGATGTGTGTTTGAATTTAGAAAGTTTACATGAGTCTGATTCATATATATGAAGGTCCAGATGTTCAGGTAATTTAAAAATCTTGTAGTATTGTCTGTAAGGTAAGAAAACGTAAAAATACACCAGAAAGGTTCTAGTTATTGCCTTTAGATGTTTAAGCCCATAAGGTCCTAAATAAGAGAAGGTGAAGGTCGTGAAAACATTTAATGTGTCAAAAATTGTAACTGACCATGGAATCCTAGTATTTACAGATGTTCTTGATTGTATGCTTCATGTAAATCATTGATCCACAGATGATCAGATGGTCATTACATATTTGTAAATACCAAGCTCAAGTCGAGTTGAGCCCACCCTGGTACGATCTGAATATAAGAGACGCAAATTTTGATTGTTTTCATGATTAACCAAAAGAGTTCAAAGCATTTGTGTAAATCTTCAAGATCATGAGGTAGCACCCTATTACTTGTAATCGAATAACTACTTCTCCTGAAATTTAATATAATTACAAATATCCCCTATTATTACAAATATCGCCCCTCATCAAAGAACATTTAAAAAATATTTTTAAAAAAATCTGAAAATGGGTAAAGTAAATAATCCATAGGGCATATTGATCCATATTTTTTTAAAAAAGAATCTAAAAGATATAGAAAATTATAAGTTATAATCCTAAAGACCATCGAATAAATTGAGAACTAACGAAATGGGCTCATTGTTAGGTGAATGTTAAAATTAGAGAGATATTTATAAATTTTCAAATAATAAAGTTTAGAAAAGAAATATAACATTTAAACATGATAATTATCATAGTTAAAAATTATTTAACCGTAATGAAAAATCATTGACCACGGCCATACAACGATTGCTGATTGTGATTTTTACCAGTTCGTGACTAATAATACATTTAACATGGCTAAAAAATCATTTGAAGCATGACAAAAATAGTTTTGAAAGTGAATAAGATTTAAATTTATTCAAACACCCTCATATTCTAGAAGAGGATGAGAAAGAGATGGTGTGTGTTGAAGAGGTGTTAGAATGGCAGAGAAAGATACGCCGCCGCAAAAGGGAAGTGCAATCCTTACATATGTCCTTTATCCCCACAAACTAAAACCGCCCACTCTTTAAATTATGCAATTTTCCTTTGTCCCAATCACAAATTAGATACATACCATTTCAGAATTCAGACACCAACTGCACTCAACATCCTCATCTTACTTAACTCATAAGATTCATATTTTCCAATAAAAAAAATTTAAGTTTTATTTGGATTGAAAAATTTTAAAGGATTTATGAATTTTAAATTCTACGTATTAAGTTTTCTGAATTTATTTGGATAATTTCAAATTTAAATTCTTCAACTATATTACGCACGTATGTGGGATTTCGGGCTAAAATATACGTGCGTAAGGGTATTTTATAAAACTCAGCACAAAAATCACTCAAAACAAGTAAAAATATATCAACATTATAAGGGTATCTTAATTAAAAATATCAAAATATAAGGTCAAAAACAGCTAAAAGGCACCCCCAAAGGCACAATAAGTGCGTGTAGTGCACCTTCCATTAATTACTGACGGAAGATGTGTTTTTTGCTAAGTTTTACAATACACAAAGGGGCTTTTCGCCTATTTCGAAAATACAGGATTTTTTTTGTAACTATTTCAACAAAACACAAGGAGATAAAGCATTTTAATAATTTCTTTTATATGTATACGCAACCACTCTTCTATTTCTTTTTAGAACTAATCACTTTTTTAGAATTTTTTGCAAAATAACCTCGCTATTGCTATTATTTTAAAACACTTAATATTTATGTGATAATCACTTTTCTATTATTTTTATATTAATTAACCACTCATCAGAAAGTACAAATTTCTACAAACTTCCCATAACAAGGGCAACTTTTACAAAATAATTGTTATTATAACCATTAACTCTTATTATTATGATGGAAAAGTTTTTTAATAACTTAACACATTCATCTATTATAAAATTTAAAATTCGTTTATTTTAGATTTTTAGCAAAACCCCAGATTCATCATATCAAAAACAACTCAAGGTTTCTTTTTTTAGTATACAACAAATAAAATAAATTTTTCGCCCAATTGGGGGAGCGTGGATGATGTAATCCTATTCCATTTATTTAATGCTTGGAAATGAAAGTTGTTTGATATCATCACTATATATGTAACCTTAAAAGTGATTTTCTCTACTCAAACATTTGTTTTTAGCCAAAAAAGTGCTTCTCTAGTTGCATTGAATCCCCGCCCTATTTTGCTCTTGCCCAACGTCAGCAATTTTGGCCCCAATGTGTTACCTAATGCCATTGGCAACTCATACCAAGAATTTCAAATGAGAAATTGTTCACTCAGTATGTTTTTCTTAGCAAGATCAGTCATTTGTGAAGGTTGTCATATATTTTATACTATTTTATAATGGAAAATTTGTTACATGTAGACTTTCTGTAATTTGAAAAATTTCATTTAGTACCCTGATGTTTGTTCTGTGTAACATATAAATCCTTTCGTTAATTAAACTTCACCGAATTTGCTGACACTAATAAAAAAAGTTGAATAAAATATATTTATCTCCTATTGACTTATTACTCACTTACTGCAGGACAAATAAATATTTTATGATCAAATTATCCTTATACATATTCACACGATGATGAATGTGAAAAATATATTTATAAAGGTATCTTGACCAGAAAAGATTTGTTTGACTTACAATAGGTAAATAATAAGTCAATCTGGTGCAATATTAATTTTTATGGTAAATTACGACCTCTCATAAAATTTGACATAATTCTGAATACCTTCTTCTTGTTTAAAAAATTACAAATACCCCCTTATTTTAGTGACCGTCTAACAATTATTCCAATCCACTAGGTTTTCATCAATTTTTTGTGGTAAACTGACCAAAATGCCTTTGTAGATTAAAAATTATAATTTTTTTTACTTTTAAAATTTTTTAGTTTTTTGGATTAAGTGGATAATTTTTTTATAATTTTTAAGAAATTCCCATTCTTATCATTTTAATAAGTTTTTATTTAAAAAAAATTGTAAGGGCAAAGTTGACAATTTCATACATCCATCCAATGATTACATAATTTCATGAAATATTAGGGGTTATTTATAATTTTCCAAATAACAAGGAATATTAGTAATTATACCAAACTTTAGGGGAGGTCTTTGTAATTTACCCTAATTTTTATTTAATATTTTTGCTAATATCAATAAATTCAGTTAATTTTAACTAACGAATGGGGTCTATTTGTTAAATAGAAACAAACGCCGGGAATACTTAATGTTGTTTACAAAACACAAATAGTCTTAGGTGAGGGCATAATTGAAAAAAGACACTTATTTTTGAGAAAAAAAAAATCTTAGTAAACTTGATTTGATCGAACCCAATTATTTGTACAATAAAATTCGATATACTCGTCATATAATTGCTTATTCTTTCTAAAATGGACACCAATCACATTATAAATGTATTTATTTATTGTGTAATTAATTCATATATAATCAAATCCAATGAATATTTCACCTATCTTTGAAGTTTAATCCTATAAAATAACAAAACAAACTCACTTACCCTATTGTTTCTCCTCTTTCAACAGCTCTGTTTCTCTTCCCACTTTTTCATGTCCAATCCATTAGCTAAAACTATATATTAAGACTCTAAACTATGGAGAAACTACACTTTTTTTAGCAAAATGTATACTGATTAAAATGCCCTCATATATATATTTGTCTTTCACAAATACCCATCTCTTTAATTAACAAATTTGTTCACAATTTCGTCGGTATTTATTAGACGATCATTAATTTAAAAATACTTGTAATTTTTTAAATAATAAAAAAATATTTATAATTATGACAAATTCAAGTACGTCGACGATACTTTTTCTTTTTAACCACAACTTGGCTTTCCCCCATCCCGGGCTTAAGAATGTCTTGAAAGCGAAACTATCAAACCATCCCAGTTGTTCACCCAATTCAGTGACCCTACGCCCTAATGGGTGACTTCAGTTTTCCTACTTAACCTACTTTACCTTAAGTAAAAATATCTTATAAGAAGTGAAGTAGGAATTGGGTGCGGGGCGTTTTCTATTTAAAGGAAAAGAAAGAGAAAATGACAATAAGCAGAAAAAGGGGATGAAGTAATAAGACAGTGTAAGAAACATTATTTTTCTCATATCCTACAAACTACAACTGTTGAAGAGTGTGACGAACATCAACATCTCTCCAATTTTTCTATACAAGAAAATGGCAATAGGACCGCTTCCAGCCGCAGTCTCTCACTCACCAAGTGGATCCAACACAAATACGAGAAAAATTACTTAAAAACATCACCAATTTTCATCACATCTCGAACCCTCTTCCTACTCGCCGCTGGATCTTCTCCAGATACAGTGAACTACTCTCGAGAACCCGGAATTCCGAGACCACATTCTTGGTTTCTTATCTCACCTGCTCTTATATAAGCATAAATCCATCAGGGGGTTTCCTACACTAATACCATCCAAGAAAATCTGGTTTTGGTGCCGTTGTTTTGCTGGTTTTCGTTATAAGTATCTACGGGGAAGAGTATCGAGCCTATGTCGGACCTTCCCAACAGCGTCACATACATGACACAGGTAATCCGGAATGGACTCCATGAACGCAGTCGTTCCATAAGTTCTTTGAGTGCTGGATAGTTGAGCAGGACCAGCACCTGCAAGAACTTATCTCGGCCGCCAGGGAGTATGAGGAGCGGCGGGGGCGGGGATGTAGGCAGGATGATGGAACCACAGTTGAGGAGGATGTGCAGGATAGAACTCTACGTCCGCTTCTTGAACGGGTGATCCAGCACTACGAACATTACTACAGGGCGAAATCGAGGTGGGCGAAAAGCGACGTCCTGTCCATGTTCAACCCCTCGTGGAGGAGCAGCCTGGAGGATGCGTTTATGTGGATAGGAGGGTGGCGGCCCAGCATGACGTTCCACCTGCTGTATTCCAAGTCTGGGCTGCAGCTGGAGGCCAGGCTTACTGAGCTGCTACAAGGCCTGAGCACAGGTGACTTGGGGGATCTATCACCAAGTCAGCTGGACCAGGTGAATGAACTGCAGAAGCAGACTATAAGGGAGGAAAAGGACATCACTGAGAAGCTGGCGAAGCAGCAGGAGACAGTGGCTGACTCGTCGATGGTTGAACTTACGCATGTGGTGACAGAGATGATGAGGGAGGGGCAGGTAGATCAGGCGATGGATACGGAGCGAGTTGATGAGACGCTGGCGCCTAAGGAGGAAGGATTGGTGGAAGTTCTGCAGAGGGCTGATGGATTGAGGCTGAAAACGCTGAAAGAGGTGCTGAATATTCTGAGTCCAATACAGGGGGTGTATTTCTTGATCGCTGCTGCAGAGCTGCACTTGAGGGTTCATGAATGGGGTAAAAAACGGGATGCTAGACGAAACGAACATAGCGAAAATGGTCACAGCCAGCAGCACTGATGAAGGCGAACTACCAGTACAGGAGTACAGCAGCCATGAAGAAACTGCAACTGTGAGGTAGCTGAGAAGTGGTTCGAATACGTCTAGATATATCGTTGCTGTTTGGTTTGATGATATATATCTACAGTATGATCTTTTTTCCAGGTCGGGTCTTCTGTTACATAAAGCTATGTATTTTTCTGACGGTTTTCTAGATTTTGTTTGAATTACCTTAATATCATGAGAAATTTGTTAATCGATCCTTTGATTCTAGACTAGGTTTTAGTCGGAATTCGTATGAAGCACATTGATTTATTGTGCTTATCATGTAATTGATTTATAGTACAAACAAGCAACCAATCACAAACCAGGAATGGAGGCAGTTCCCATAACGATCTTCTGTAGCAAAATGGAATTTGTTCGAGTAACGAGACCGTAACATTACAAGCAGGTGTTTTTTGCAACACTCCCTGAGAAAGCATGTATTCTATTTGTAGAGCATTTGGGGAAAGCTGAAGACAAAAATGTGAAGATACAAAAGGAGCAACAACACTCAAAATTTTTCTATTACTTGAGGTTCTGATGATTGTCGATAATTTATTAAGTCTACTACATGCTTTGGATCTCATCCTAACTGCAGAGAACCAGTAACTCTTGCCTACAAGTAGTACTGGGTAAACACCCGATTTATTTGACCAAGAAAAGTCGAGGACGGAAGACGAAAGGCACCTGCCAAAACTAAATAAAATCCGCTGCATCATAGTCGACCTCATTTCGTACAACCTTGCATGAAGAAAACCGTGGATGTCAGATGAACGGACATAAACACCAACAATTGTAAAGCTACCAAAAATGAAAGGGGGGAGGGGGGGTGGTCAAATGCCTACCTCTTTACAACTCATCCTTGACAGAATCTGCATTGATGGTTTCAGAAATTCCCGAATCTGGTTTGGCTGAAGTTGATTGGGCTGGCTTATCCCGATTCTTTTCAATAAAGCTAATGATATCTTCCTTTGTCCTATCCCCTTCATATTGCGACAAGTTACCACTCGCAGACCTGAAGTACACAGTCGGGAATCCTTGGACGTCAAAGGTGTCGCCTGGGACATCGTTTACAGTTGCATCCTGAGAAGAGATAATGAAGATTATTACAGTAAAACAAAAATGGTTCCCCTTCAATTTTGTAAGAGTTCAAATGCAACTAGAAGGTTCATAAATCTTAACGCAAAAAAAGGTCAGACCTAAATGAATTATTTCGAAGACGAACAACACAAGCATGGACATCAATTGACAGAGTCTATATGACTTCAGTCAAATGGCTGGATATCGCAACTTTTCACATAGTATTATATAGGCAATGTCACCAGTATCAGACCAAAAGCATCAGCTGCAGAATGTAATCAAGATATTGAGAGGAGATCTTACAAATTTTGCAATTACAACATTTGGATCATTCTCAAAGTGGACAGCAACTTCTTCCAAGATTGGAGCCAACTGCTTGCAGTGTCCACACCAAGGTGCATAGAATTCTAGCAGAACTGTAGAATCAAAGTTTTTACAATTACAACAATTCGAACCACAGTATACAGATAGGTGCAGTCACTGTAAAAAGCCATCAAAACCAAAGGTCAATGCATTGTAGAAGAGATCCATTGTTTCTTTTAAAAAAAAAGTCTAAGTTTTAAACAAGTACTAAATATGTAATTCCAATAGAACAGAAAAATATGTATACAAGACCAGTGGAAAAAAAGAAAGAAAAATAGAAGCAGCAGCAACTGCTTTTGCAGCATAAACAATATATGGCGAAATTATAAAGTGTATAATCTACATAGCCAAATGTATGAGTCTCAAAGCTTATGTATTCCACTACTATGAAAAGAAAGACAAAAATAATAGTTGTGTACGCACCATTCTTTCCAGAGTTGAAAACCACGTCTTGCAGGCTGTCACGAACAACCACCTTTACAGGTTCATTGTTGGTTTCTGGAATAGGCTCTGACCTTATAAATGGCTCCACCAGCCCAGCCTTTCACCATTTGAAGTGGAAAAAAGAAACATATGAGATTTAGCCAACCACTGACAAGATGTAACTAAGCTCTCCCATGAAAGAGCCAGATGCTGGCAGCTCCAATTATAAATACTTGAACTGCCAAATTCAACTATTAGGCAAAAGATTGAGCAATTACCGTGTAATCTTTCAGCCATGATTCAATCTGATCAGGCTCTATGTTTGCTTTGAGATATTTCTGCCCATCAGGTTTCTGGATAATAAGCAGAGGTGCCTGTTCCACCTCAAGTCCAAAGTACTGCCATCCACACATAGGGTAATATTTACATGTCAAATCTGGTACTCCCGTCAAGAGGAGACAATAGAAGGGGAAGGAAAAAAAAGGGGGGGAAATCAAGAGGTGTATGGAAAAAGAGGCAACCTGGAAAGCATTTCGAGTGGAATCGACATCACCGAACAGAAAACTTATGCCCTTCCCTTTGTAAAGGGTTGCGACATTCTTATATTTTGACTGGAAAGCGTCATGCTCTTTGCTGAAGTTTACAAGAAGCATGGCCTGGACACGCCAAATCACTTAGATAAGTAAAAATCCTTGCCATAACATACTATGAGCAATGCTCTAAAAGGTTAACCAGGCAACATAATATCAATAAGAGCATAAATGGTGTCCCACAATGCAATATGTTTATCAAATCAAAATAGAACAATGACAGCATTGAGGACCCAAAGCACAATAAATTCCATATCAATTTTACAGCACTAGATTTACCATAATCAGAAGAGATTACCTGGGAGAGTTAATTAATTGTAAAAATGTCAATATAGTTTAGACAAAGCTCTTAACAGTATCATTCAAACTTTTCCATATTAAATTAAGTCAACCTTCAAAAAAAGACCTCCAGAAAACCAAAAATATTAGAAATAACCCGCACTGTCACATTTGAAAAGCAAGAAACTTATTTAGTTATTCACAAAATAATACTATCATATATTCTGTAAGGATGTAATGTCTTTAGATAGTAAAAAAGTCATTAAAAATACCAGAATCTGAAACTTTTAATGCTATCCAGTATCTGAGACTGATAGTGATATAAGATATTTAGCTAAACTTCATTTTGCACAATACGGATCGTGTTTGAATGTAAAATTGCTCCCTCAATGCAGACAAGTTAGACTTGGATTATTATACTGTATTCAAGTATCTATGCTCAATGACATTGTGAAACTCTTCACACAAGAGTTAGCCACAGAGCGGAATGGATTGGCAAATTTATTTACAATTCATATTTTAGATACAAGTTGCGGAGTACCTTATCATTGGAACTCTCAAAGAATTTGTTGATATACGGGTAATTGCTGGCATCACTATTCCATGTAGTCACAATTGGAATTGTAGATTCTGCAATAAATTTCTCCAGTGCCTCAAGTTTAAAATCCTGGAATAGAACAATTCAAGTGCCACTTTTACAAATAAACAACCGCAGAGTGGACATGCTCTCCAACCTAGAACATAAATGGAGTGGAAAAAGAAAGAACGAAAGAAATATATAATCAAGGAATACCTGGGAATCCACAAACAGTTCATCAAAAGGCTTAAACAAGCGCAAAGTTGGTTGGCTGACTGGTTCACCCCGAGGAAGGAGTTTAGCATCAAGTGTATGACCAAAGTCATAGTCGGACCGCAACTTCTCAGCTAAAGCAGTGAAATTCTCAAATTCCTCTCCAGACAATTTTGGAAAAACTCCAACCTGGTAAACAAATATAACAAATCAAGAACTGCTTAGATAAAACAGAGAAAAGAAGACAGACTTGTCAGAGAAAAAGAAACTGAACAACTTACGATAGAAATTTTTTTCTCATCAACAAGACTCGCAGCATCTTCCACTGATTTAATTTCAGCAGACGCAGGACCAACTTGTCTCTTCAAGTAATCAACAATACCATCAGCCTCACGAGGGCCCTTGTAATCTTGGATGCTTTTCCCCCCATTTCTTAAGATCTTAATGGTAGGAAAACCCTGGATCTCAAATTCAGTGGCCAATTCCCTATTTTTCTCTTCATTTGCGTCAACTTTTGCCAGAACAATGGGGGGCTCATGGCTGCTTAATATAGATGCAGCCTTTTCATACTAAGGAAATGAAGATAATCAAAAGAGTTAGCTCAAAAGCTATAACTACTGACACATAAAAGGAGAGAGTGGAAAATAAAAAGGAAGTTTAGTAGAGAAATGCAAGGGTTACCTCTGGGGCAAGAGCCTTACAGTGGCCACACCTGTTACAAGAGTGAAACAAAGGAAATGACTTATTCACAAAGGAGAGAACCTTTCATACAAACATCACATGATACAATGTAACGAGTCCATTGATGATCTAAATTTGTCCTAGATGCAACAACGAAAAATAAGTAATCCCATTTTCAGATTAACAGAAGTAAGACACATAAAGAACATATGGTGGTGCATGAAATTTTCAGTATTTTTTACTCTAGCTGTAACAATGAAATTCCACCAAACAAAGAAGAGAATGGAAAGGGGACCAAAAGAAAAACAAAATCAATAATTCATCATTGGCCCAAATTGTGCATTTCCCTTATAGACAGTAAATTATAAGGGGGGGGGGGGGGGGGGGGGGGTTAAAGCTTTGAGACATTCTTATAAATAGAAGTTGTGCAGTTTTCTAAAGACATTAAATTAATACCTAAATCATAAAAATTAATAATAATAATAAAAAATTAAAAACCCAATTAAAATAGAGAAAGGACAAGTCAAGAAAAATATCTAAGCCATCCAAGACTGGTACAACTCCGGCTGCGCGGTGTACAACATTTAATGCGTAACACACAAACAAACACGAACAAAAAAATTCTATATTTTCATCTTCCACGCTCACAGATACCCAAAAACGATCCAAACCCACATCACACAACGAAAAACAAAACGAATCGAACCAAATCAAATCAAGTTACAGCAAATTGAAAGCGCTAACAAGACGAAGATACATGCATCTACATCCATACCAAGGGGCATAGAACTCAACGACGATAAAGCTGTGCTTCGACACGACTTCCGAGAAATTCGAATGGTCCAAAGTCAACACCTTTTCCACCTCATCCTCCGCCGCCACCGGCGACACATTCAGCAACGCCACAAGCGCCACCGAGACCACCAGCAACCCACTCCAAATCCTAGCCGCCATCGCCAAAAAACACTCCCCTTGCTCTCTCTAGAAATGTGTGAACTGAACTTTCTCGCTCAATTCTCACAGAGACTCTTCTTGCATGTGAGGAGGGGGCAGAGTGAGACAGAGGAAGAACAATTGCATGAGGGGCTACTTATATAGCACTGGTGGGACTGAGGGCCACGTAGGCACCCCAGTTGACGTGGCATTACTAGATTGGGTGAAGGGACGTAGATGCAATAAAATGACAGATTTTAGGGATTTAAACCGGATTACTGTAATAACTGGTACAGGATTTGAAAGAGTTATTCCTTACCACCGATTTTATGAACATCCATTCACAGATCAACGGTTATGATCTCTCCACATTTATTAATTATCCAACTAGATTCAAGTCCAACCATATATGTAAATTTTTGTCTCATTTTATATGAGTTATATTGACCGAATAGATATTTTTATTATTATTTTTAATTATATTCATATATTAATTGAATATATATATATACCAAAAAAAATTGAATTTTTTCTCTTTTATTTTTGTCTATTTTTTTTCGAGTTAATTATGTTTTACCCCCTTTTAAAAAACAAACAAAAACCACATATAGATACTAAAAAGGCAACGCGAACTCCTAACCATTAAAAAAAAAAAAAAAAGGTCGTCTTTGACGTTAAAGGGTAATATCGTCATTTCACCTAAAATTCAGGGAACGCGTTGTCTCTTTTGAAAAAAAATATATATTAATTAATACTTTAAGGGGAACTTTTATTTATTTATTTTTAGGGTACGTAGTAAAGTTGATGATGTGATAAATTGGGGAAAAAATCAGAATGTTGGTTTGTGGTATTTATGGTGAGTGTTCATAACTTTCCAATTAATGCTCTCACTTTTATAGCAAGTTGTAGTAAATTAGGATTCTTACCTATTTATTAGTTGTAAATGTAAATGAAAATGAATAAATTAAACACAATGTGATTTTGTAAATCAACAAGTTTATGAAAAATCACTCTTTATTTGGGAAAAAAGTTAAATATGAATCAAATTAGCAGAATATGGAATATTATAAGTGACAATATAGGTGTAGATTGGTCCAATTAAATTTTTTATTTTAAATTCTATTCCACTGCAGTTTGACTGATTGACTAAAACTATGGATTTCAAATTCCAAATATTAATTTTTTTATTTATTTGGGCTATATTTGGAATAGTGAATTTTATATCCCTTGCCATATATATATATATATATATATTTAATTTGTTTGAACGATTTTTAATTCAAAAAATTTCAAATTCTTCATATCTAAATTTGAACTTTTTTTTTCAATATTGATATATTTCTTCGAATCTTTTTTTTAAATTCAAATTCCATTATTTCAAAATATAACTCATGTCCATGAAAATAGCCTAACCCCAAAAAGGCTCCAGTGTTCCAAAATAAAGAAAGGAATTCAAGGTCTATGGTGCCCCCAAAAGGCTTAATTTAGAAGAGGAATCAAAATGACCCCACGAAGTCTTTCCCAGGTAGAACCCCTAGAGAGACCGGTAGGTGCTGCAGAAAATAAATCGGATAAATGAAGTGTAAATATTTACTTTTTTTTTTTCAAATTATAAAAGAATGCCAGAGATTTACTTTTTGAAATTTAATAACTAATCAAAAATTCAAATATTTTTTAAAAGTTAAAAAAATAAAGTAATATTTTTTTATTACATGTCATTATTAAATTAAAGGACGTTCTTTTAACTATGTATGTATTTTCACAAGTAAAAACAAGTGAAAAAAGTTAACTCCAACTTAATTTCGTGAAAAAAGTGATTTTCATGAAAAAAGTGAAAAGAGTGAGAGAGCGTTTACATAACAAAATATTTTAATATTAAATGTAATAATCAATGGAATAGTCTCATAAATTAGTATTGATAAGATATTAACACCAAACTTTAGTATTAAAAATCAAATTTATAATTATGCACGATATGATTGTCTATCATGCATAATTATACGAACCAAACGAGCCTTAATAGTATATACTCATTTTAAAATTGAAGAGCAGATTAAATCAGGTGAAATAACGGGATTGTTAAATTTGTACCTTTACTTTGAATCACATAAGATTTAATTTTTAATTTTTAAGTTAAATCTGGATTATTTATTTTTATCATATAATATAAGAATATTATCCAAAATATGGATTGTAGATTATATTTAAAGTATATCCAAAAATATATAAATTTAGGTAAAAAAGAATATTTTATTGAAAAATCATGTAAAGTTGCACAAGGCCCGCATTACACCATTAGCTAATAGCGAGTTTTTTTGCATTATTATAAAAAATAAAAGAAATTAACTTTTTTTTTTTTTTGCAATGCGGTTTTTACTTTCTATATCGCAGTGGGCTGTTTGGATTTTTTCTTGAATAAACATCAATAGATAATTTTAAGATTATTATTAAATGTACATTTAAGTTACAATAATTCAGATATTGTCGTTGTAGAATTAGTCGAGACAAAAAGTATCATAAATTATCACTATATATAACTAATGGCATATCTATTGTAACAATATAGCCGTGTCACAACAATGTCAAAAGTTATTTATTGTCAGTAGACTGTTATTAAAATATATATGTATTTCTAATTATTTGAATGATAATTTTATCCGGAACTTTTACTAGATAATAGTTATTATTAATTCATTGCGATTGTTGTGAGCAAAAAATGCTCCTTTTGAACAATTCAACTTGATATTTGTTGGCTTTGTTTTGCAAGTTTCAGAACAAAAACCTGTAAAACTCTTGTTAGCACTTCAACGCTCAAATCAAGATATTAATAAAGAAATATAAATAATAAAGCAATAAGGTTGTGCAAATATAACAGGATGCTAGTTTTCTTGTGCACAAATGTAATTGAAAAGTACGCTATCTTAGGAAAAGTAGTTCAAAATTTATTGGTAGCTTTCGCTAACCATGGTGATAAGGTTGGACTCTTGCATAATGTTTGGATTCGTTTTTTGAGTGTTTTGTTGTGTTTTGTGAAGATAGAGAGAGAAAAACAAAGATAAATAAGTGTGTATTGAAATAGTATGTATGTTTGGATTTGTTTTTGGAGATAATTTAAAATAAGTATTGTATGTTTAATGTTGTGTTTTGGGAGACAAAAATTACTATTTATTATCAAATCATTGTCAAATCATGTCTTTTTTTATATATATTTATATATGTGTATATATATGTAAGTATTTGTGCTAAAACAGTTTAAAACACATAAATAAGGTGTTTTCGATGACAAACATTGGGTATGTTTTGACTTGTCTCGAAAATAAATTAAAAATAAAAACAAACATAGTCTTGAGGACTCGGACTAAGAAATATCCCACATCTGTGTAAATCCCATGTCCTTCGAGGATGGAGATGTCTTTTTAATACAGGGATCACTCCTACTAGTAAAGTCATCCACTATGGATGGGGATGTCCCCTAGATATCATGATAATATCTTCCTGTATTTTAGAGAGAATTTTCCTCCAATCAAAATTTTCAAAATTCAAGATACGGGTCACTCTTGACCGGACCCGATTTGCGTCTTACTTAGGCGACTAATGCTGATTCGGCCACATAGGATCTCTTCATGGCGCTACTTTTGAGTCGATCCCATGTTTGCCGCCTAATTAGGCTCCTCGATTTGGGGTTTGGTTGCGATTGGGTTTGATATTTAGTACCAAACATTGAACTAAAATTTTGATTTGATATATATTACAGACGCAAAATTCGATTATAATAATTTGTCCTGTAAATTGAATTATTCACACCAATGTATTCAGTTTGTCCATTCAAATTTAATCCATTCTTTACTTATTTAGTCTGGCCTGAACCGAATACATGATGCTCCACATGAAAATTCTAAATTTTAAATTTTAAAATAAAGTTAGAAACTTAAATTTTCTAGAGGAGAATGATATAATTAATAATAATTACTATTGAAAGGACGACCTATAACTGCAAAACAATTAATATAGGAGATAATTGTAAAAAGCCTAAATAATTGGGGTCTAAATGTCAATACACAAAAGTTGAAGGACGTGGATGCAAGAATCACAGGTAGAGTGAGGATGCCTCTAAAAAGGCGTATAAAATATATTATTCCTGTCCCATCAGTGCACACTGGAAGTTATGAGAGAGAGAGAGAGGAGTGAGGAGAGAGAGAGTTTGCTTGGCCACCCACCAATACCATTTTCACACAATTTGCTTTACTAATTATCTGAGGTTTGCTTCCTCATTCCATCTCAATTCATATATTCGATATCCTTTTCGCCTTGGTTCGGTAAGAAGCACCACTTTGTTTGTTGAAATTCATCATAATTGTGCTTCATGATAGATGAAATTTTTGGTGCTGCTAAATATACTCTTTAATGCTTTTGAATTTCTGTAGGAGTTTACTTTGTTGTTTTAGATTTGAGTTGTTGTTCAACTTTTTGCTTTTTTATTGCACTCCTGTCAAGGCTGGTACTGTTTAATTTTCTCTTACAGTAGAAGTTCAATTCGCCGAGATGCTTACATGGACATGTTGTAGTTTCGAGTGGTCGTAGCTGTTGTTAATTTTTTCATATGGCAATTCTCTATATATGAATTTTAATCTTTGTATGATAGTACTACTGTGGCAAGTGAAAATGCATAGAAATCTTTTAGCAGGAACACCGAACATCAGAGGGAATACTTGTCTTGAATCCTTTTTGTCTTGTATGAAATTGTTTAAATTTAAGAAAGAGGTCAATATATTTTGTAGTTTATGTATGGCTTAACAAAGAATTGTAAGTATCTGTTTCTGATCTGTTTGTATCTAAGTCGAATTGAAAAGTTTCTAATCTGCATATTTCTTGGTGCAAAAAAGAAATAGAATTCCCTTGGGTACAGTTCTGTTAAAAGTTAGAAGCAAATCGCTTCTTTGATAAATGAGAATGAGGTCTTAACTCAACCAAGTGTCAGCCTCCATGGTTCTGGAGCCCACAGTTAATCAACTGTGGTCACAGAATTTGGATTGAAACAGTCCTCACTTAAAACATCTGTGGTGGTGTTTTATCAAAAACCAAGTAAGCCAATTAAGGTACAATGGGTCAAATTCTAAGGATCCAGACTGATATACTGATGAGAGCTAGAGGAAATCACACATTGTGGATCAAGTTGCAAGGCTTGGAATTTTTTTTTTTCCAAGATGAGCTTTTAGAAGTCAAACTAGTGAAATGTATTTAGAGTATTGATAAGGAATAAATCTATTGATAGTCAGGCAGAGGTATAAAAAACACGACCAGGCAACCCCAATATGAAGAATATAAAACCCAACAAGCATTACATCTGCTAAAGCTTGCCGGCTGAAACTGCTCGGTATCTTTGTCCTTTGGAAAACATGTGTAGCTTCTAAAGATCGTGGGAAGCAGCTCTTTCCTCTCAGCTCTACTGGTCAACTTGTAGTTAAAAGATCACATGTACATTAGATATTTGCCTTACCAAATCCAATTGAACCAGAAAGAAATCATGTTCAGAGTCTAACTATAGTTGTAAATGGCGCATGACCTGGCGCACTCTCAGCGTCATTTTTAGAAAATGGCGGCTTGTTTATGGCTCAGAAAAGGCGCGCTAAGTTTTCAGCCCTGCCCTTTTTAGGCTGGGCTGAAAACAAATTGGGCTTCGCCCAATTTTTTTCGCTAACTGGCTTCGCCCGTTTTAAATCAAGGTTACGCTTCAACAAGCCTCGCCTTTAACTTAACTTTTTCAGTGATAGATCTTTTATGTTTGTTCTTTTAATGATTATGTAAGATTTGCTTAATGGCTTGCATTTTTTAAACGTTCTTTTATGATATAATGGTTAAAATAATTTTCTGTGTTTATATTTAATTGTTTGTGCATTATTGATATTAAAAAATATTGATGTATGAATCTATAATTTATTTATGTAAATATGTCCCGTGCTTTAAAAAATCACATGGCTCTGGGGAACCTTCGCTCCATGTACCTTGAACAACTTGAGGCTAACGTGAAAACTGTTGCATGTACAGAAAAATATTTCTTGTAACCCAATATATTGGGGAAAAGAAAATATTAAACAAAAATTGCAGGTGTGGTTCACTATCTTTGACGTCTTCTTACTTTCTGTGTACGTTTAGTCTACATATTCTTGTACACCTTAATACTGCAATGTCATCTTTTTCTCACACTCCTTCCTTTTAGGAGGGTGAGGTACGGTGAATAAGTAGAGCTGCCATGTCTGATTTTCTAGGAAACTGAAAATTTCAATTTTTTGTGATATCAGATGGATGTATTCTGTATGCTGAGAACCGACCATTTTAACTTCTTAAATTGCTTAACATTCCATGTAACTCCTTTTTCTTCTGCAATGTATTAAGGATCTTGTTTCTCTTCAATTTGCATGGCCGATGATTTCAGAAGTATTTGTGTTCTAGGAACTGCCTATTGTTTCCATAGTGCATGACTACGTATCATTCTTCAGAAGCAAGCTAGAGGATGTGATGTTGCCAGATACCTGATATGCTTGGTTTTCTGAGAGATTGGGTATAAACTTTATTTGGACTGGATTTTGTGCTTGCCATCTCATTGATATATGCGATGGCAGAGTTTGCTATGGATATAGTTGATTGAAAGATAATACTGTTATAACAGCAGCATAGCAGGTGTTACATAGGAGTAACCTTGCACTCAGCGATGGAGAAAGAAAGGTCAAATCAAACTAGTGCAGTCGGTGAGGAATTTTGCTTGCCAACTGCAAATGGGGAACCAAGGGATGATGGCTCACGTCATAGCATAGACAGGGAAGCAGGATTGCCAACTTGTCGAGTTTGTCAATGTGTTGAACCTGATAGAAGGGGAAATGTCGCACTGGGGTTCTTGGGTATTTCTCCACCACCATGCAATCTCATTACTGGCAATGAGGAGATGAAGTCTAATTTGAAAGTTGCTTTAGGAAATATTGAAAATAATTCCCACTGCAGAAGTGATTTGAAAGAATCTGAGTTGGTGGAATTTATTAGCCCATCAGGAGAGGTTTTTGTTTGTACTGCTGATGTAGAATTAGGTTTTGATGACAACCAAGACAGGCTATTTGAGCTCGGATGCGCTTGCAAAAATGACCTTGCTTTATCACATTACGCTTGCGCACTTAAGTGGTTTATCAACCATGGATCAACTGTCTGCGAAATTTGTGGATCCGTCGCAAAAAACATAAGATCTGCTGACTTCAAAAAGGTATTAGGATCTTTAAAAGAGTATGAAGCATTAAGAGAAAGAATCGTTAATGGCGAACCTAATCCTGCACCACCCCAAACAAATTTTGGTGTAGATCCTGATGCTGTTGCTGCAATTCGGAGGCAAAGGTTGAGTGAAATTTCGTTGTGGTTTAACCCACATAACAACAACTCTGTCACTGTGTCCCAGGTGGTCAGTGAACAACCTTCAACTTCTAACACAGTCATGGAAGAAGTCGCTCCAGTTGAAAATACTGCTACGAAATGGGCTGTAGAGGGTACTGGAATTCTGCTTGCTACGGGCCTGCTGACTGTTACCCTTGCATGGCTCCTTGCTCCTCATGTTGGAAAGGTACTTGAACATGCTATACCTTTCCTGTATTCACGTAGTTACTGTCTCCTGTTTGCTGTTCTTCTGGTCCACACTATTATATGTATACTAGTGTTGCTTACTCGACTTGTAGTAGCATTACATGGTAGTTAGAGTAATCAGTGATAAATCCTGATTTCTGCATGTTGCATATTTCTGACTTGTGTATACCTGACAATCATAGGAAGTAGAAGGGAGCTGATGAAGTTAAACCCACTTTATACGTTAGAAGAAAAGTCTCTTTGCGGTTTAGGTGCGAGGATCCGTTTATGCATGTAGAGTTTTACGTTCCTTCAAACATGTGAGAGTGTATGTGTTTATGTGGTGCTCGTGGACGCATGTGTGTGTATAGATCTTCAATTGTTCGAAAACTTGATTTATTTATTTCTTGCCTATAAAAGTCTTATTGCCATGAGCAAAGCGGCAGTTATCACCATATTTGTTCAAATTGTGTTGTGTTTCTATCTTCTTTTTGAATGAAAAGGAATTTTAGTAATCAGCAGAACACTTAGTCGAATTTGTGTATAACCTTCCCTAATCACTACTTGACAAGTGATGAAAAAATTGTAGTGACACATGATTGGGTTTTTCACTTTAGGTTGGAGATGTGTGTTAGCAGAAAAGCGAACTGAATTCTAGAACTCATATGAAATGACAAACTTTGGCAGATATTTGCTTTATTTTTGCTGGTATACTTGCACAATTTTTGGTGGTTGTCGGTTTTATTGAGTTTTTACCAAAAATCATCCACTTCAATTGCTAATCCTCTTCCTCAATTTACTATTTGTCCACCCACGGACGGAGATAGGACTATTGTTGTAGAAGAGTAGAAGAATAGAAGAAAGAACATGGAGAAGATCGACAGTGAAGGGATGGAAGTTTGGTGCATTTCAGTTTTGAGAAACAGTTATCCCTAGCGAAAAGATGAAAGCTGCGGCCAAAAAAAAATCAACAGATCTTAATACTATTTTTAACACTGAGATATTAAAGGTTGCAACTCTTTTACTAGAAATGCGATTGTCAAATGACCATGACCACAAAATAATCACAACTGATTGCAATTTATAGAAGTAATTAATTGCTAGTCATGAGTTCCTCGTGGAAAAATAACTTACTACTCATGGCTGTTTCATTAGTTTGTAAGCATTTGATTCCCACACTGATCTCTCTCACTTTGTGCCCCTCACATTTGTAAGAATTAGGCTCACATCCTCACTTCAAGACCAACATATGGAAATGAGTAAGAGGCAGTTCAAATGCTACGCCTTGAACCACTCGGCCATCTCTCCTACATAATGATTATGAACCAAAAACCGAGTGAATAGCGAGTTCTTCATATTCCATTCTAGATTATTGGATAGGTACGACCAGTCCATTTAAATTTTAACTATATATTAATATTACAAACAAAAGTAAAAAAATTTCATCAGGGGCTCCAAGATAAAGAGAAAATTCTTGTTTTATGATTTTTTTAAGAAAAAGGGGGATTCTTGCTTGCAAAAACGACTCCCTTCTATTCTACTATTTCAAATCGATTAAATCAAGACACTTCATGTTGACAAAATGAGCTCCCACTTTCATCACATTGAAATAGAACTCCTCTTCACTAGCATGAAAATATTAAAGCTGTGAGCAACTTATACTTATGTGACTAATTGGACTTTATTTGATGATGTTTCTGGTTTCCCCTTAATAAGTTATTTTCCTTTTATATGTGTTGTTATTCTCCCTCATGAATGCTTAAGCTGAATTATTTGCCTTCTTTCACAGAAAACCGCCAAAAATGGCCTGCATATTCTTCTTGGAGGTGTCTGTGCATTGACAGTCGTAGTTTTCTTCCGTTTTGTAAGTTCAGTTACTTGTTAATTTTTTGGTTGTATTAATAGTAAATAGTTATTATATAGGAATCCCAGTGGAGTTGCAATGATTAAGCAATCATGAAAAAATTAGATTCAATAATTACCATATATGTGCACTGTGAAGATCTATTGAGACAACAAATGCTCAAATATATTATGTTTCTAGTCAGTTATATGCTTCAGTTTTACGGTCCGCCCTTGCAGTTGTGGGTTAGTCTTAGATGGCCACCGGGGCAGTCGTTATTTCTTCTTGAACTTTGGTTTTTCTGTTTGGTTCAGAATTAGAGAGTGAACACCTGGAGAATGTCCTCACCACATTTCGACCAAATAAAAGTATAATAAAGACATTTAAAGGATGAAATATGGAAGAACAAAATACTTCAGGATGTCACAATTTTTCATGCCTTATTATGATCTTCCACATGCAAGGGGACATATTGGATAAGTTCAGCTCTGAATGCTTGTTGTCTAATGAAGTTGAATCATTTGTTCCATGACATCTTTCAAACTTAAAAAGCTGAAGAGATTCTTATGCATCTCTTTCCTTCTTTTTGAAATGCTGAAGTAAATTTGATCTGAACCTCAGAAAAGCATTCTTGTGAACCTTATGGAAGGGGTGGGTTTGCTTTTGGGCATTTGTCACTGATAGTATGTGGGTTCAGGATGTGAAAAAGAAGAAATTCTATTTGGTTCAGGAAGGATCATCTCGGTATTAACCTCTATTGTTGGTTCAATTTTAGAGACAATGCTGAATTTACATTGTGGAGCTATTGGGGATTTAAGTGTCTAAATGTGATCAGTAAATTTCTCAGATCATTGCATTGATTATATTAGAAGAAATATGGCCATCATCTGTGCACAGTTTCTCAATATGGACGAAGATGCTAAGACAGGCAGTGCATATAGAACAAAGTAAAATAGTGTCAAATAGTAATGTTGCTCGGTCTGCAGTTTGCATTCTTTTGATGAGGTGGTATGGTCTTGGTTGGTAGTTTGTTGCTGTTAAGTTGGAGTCTGATTCGGCTGTCTTGAGTGAGACATTATTATGATTGCGTCTCTCAGCTGATAAATATTCTCTCTGCATTTGCAGTTTGTGCTGACAAGAATCAAGTACGGACCTGCTCGATACTGGGCTATCTTGTTTGTATTCTGGTTTCTTGTGTTTGGAATATGGGCATCACGAACGCATGGAGCTCATACAACGTGATCCTCTCTGTATTAATCTTTTTCCTCTTACTAGTTGATATATTCAGCTGTTTTTGTCTATTTATTAATCTATTAAGGAAGCCTAAAATTTTTATACTCCATTTGTGTAAGTAGTGAATGTATAAACAGGTTGTGTTGATTTTTTTGGTCATGAAGGATATTAATTAATATCTAAAACCATGTTTGTTCTGCTTTTGAGTGAAGGTATTTCTGTTTAGTCTCAACATTGCCAGGACATTCAATAGCCAATGCTGGGTTGTTTAGCAGTAGTTCCAAGATGTTATTTTCTTGTTTGTAGCACTTCTTAAGATTGAAATCCACAAAGTTCCCCCGTCAGTTTGTCAATCTGGAGAATGCCATGTTACTTTAGCTCATTTCGTGATATAAAGACAGTTAGCCTAAATAAAACCTTAGTGAAAGACAAAGAACAATCATATAACTTACTAGTTAAGTCTGCAATCAACATTGTAGTACCAATTTCTAAACATGGTCTACCGATTGTAAAGACAATCAACAATCTCAGTGATGCCGTAGAATTTGTAAAAGCTAAACTACCCATACATATAATCGACAATCATAAATATGGTCAACAGGTAGACATCTAAAGATAAAATGAACATTACTGGAAAGGCAGATATGACCAACAACTTGAGGAATATTATTACTGATAAACTACATACTAAGAAGCCTGGACGTCCAGAGAGCAACATGTTCTGGGCGGGATATCTCAAGGAATATATGATGCTTATATACAGCTATATACAGAGATCCTACTGCTAGTGATGAGCATGTCCTCAGGTTTCACGACAAAGTTCTTCTGTGTTCTAATACTATTTCTTGCTCCAGGCAACCTACCTTACAGCTTTATTCAAATGGCTGCAGCTTGAAGTATGTATACACTGGTGTCAAGTCAGCTTGAGAGGTTATGTAAATCTTCCTCATAGTATGTGTCAATCTATGCTGCCAAGTTCATTACCTTGATATCCTGAGTGGTAGCTGCACAATGATAAATGACATTAGCGTATATGGGTTGTCCTGTAAAATTCTAATATGCAAACCCATTGATAAGAAATAAGCAAGTGTACCGCCAATTAGTTTTAGACACATAATAACCAAGTAAATAAGTGGTGGAGGATGCATGAATCATGTCTGAGATAATTATTCTTCTTCGATTGCCTTAACTATGTACAACGAGACACTGAGCAGTTCAGAAAATAAAATAGAATTAATACCACAAAAGGGATGCAGAATAAGTATTTCAGCCTTTCCAATTCAAAGTGTCACATGCAGCCTTGAACCATAGAGAGAAGTGACCGGGGGCAAGAAATGGGAACCATTTATTATGAGTATTTATCGTCGCTCAGAAGATGGTTGCAGATTGCACTTTATTCACTCTTCAAGTGATAAGACCAGGTAAAATATATGGTTATGACGAGGAATGCTTTTAGACTATTTGATCATGTTTATAATTGTATACAACCAGTAGATCATGAAATAGAGCATTCCAAGAGAGGACATTACAGTGGATATATGATAATGGTATCACTAAAACTGATATCTGAGTCACAGTATTAAGAAAATCATGAAGAAATTCATCAATTTATCTCCTTGAAATTTTACCAACTAATGCCTGTCTCCAATAGAACACAACAGAAGCATCACCGAATGGATCAGAATCACTTTCAAACCATGTTGTACCCAAGGTATAAATAGGCGTGGAAGCTTAGATGTGCACAACAAATGAAATACTTTGAAGATTTGGTGTATTGGGTTATGCTCCCAAGAAAACAGGTCAACCTTCCCACAGTGAGCCAAAAATGGATTGGCATCATCTGAAGAGCAGTTTAGCAACTCTTCGAATCTTACTTCCGTAGTATGAAGGATGATGGAATTTTGGGCTTGGTAACTTTGTTTTTTGTTGAACCATGGATTCTAAGATGATACTTGGTGCAAATCTTCTCGTATCACAACCATCAATTGCACTCGACTTTCTCTGATAGAACACAAAGATAGCTTACAGAAGTAAATTGCAAGACAAGAATTTGTATAACAACTTTAGATAATAAGATCCACATGCATCCTGGTACCACCACTTATATTTTCTATTACCTCTTTAGTTTCTCTTTAGGTAGTCTATGACAGACCCTTGTAATATGTAAAGAATCTCTAACCTGAGCCATTTAATCAATGTCGAACTGACAATGGACAGAGACATGTAAATATTCTTGCGATTGTAAGTACCTTTCTGAATATGGCAGTTTCAATATATCCTTGATGCCTAGAAAGAAACTTGAAATTGATGGGCAAAATCCTATTTAGCTTTGGAGAAAAATGTTTTCAAGGGTTTTTTTTTTTTTGGGGAACACAAAGGGTACTGTTTTCTTTCAGCACTAGTTGACAACAACCTCTCCAACCAACACACTTCAACGTACTTCAAGAAGCAACTACAACACTTCTGACAATACTAGATCAGAAGCATGATACATGTTTGGTGACTTACTTCAACCCATACATCCAGTTTCCAGCACCCAAATCTATCCTAGGAAGTAAAATGCTTTGTGTGCTCGTTAGTAATTTGGTTAACTGAAATTGAGTAGTATAGTTCACCAGCTGCATAATTGTAAACATATGTCCTTTCTATCTGACGGCTCAATTACTTCTTTGGAACCCATTTCATGAAGGGAATCCATAAACCATAACACTAAAGAAGACTTAGTAGATTGGAGTACCTTTAAAGCAACACACAAGAATCAATGTCTTGTGATCCCCAGATAACTAGAATTTCAGGTGTCATCTTCGCTTTTTCATACTTCACTTAAGAAAAGGCTAAACTCATATGTATAAATACTTCATCTGCCATCAACATAAAAAGAAGAACCAAACAAAGAATTGAAAAAGCAAAGAGAAAAGTGAAACTAAAGAACAACAACCATGAAAAGAAAATGAAGTACTCACTTAATTAGTCTAGGCAAGATAGAAGACATCATCAGTCATCAGAAGAATGTACTGCAGAATCCTCAAAGGCGCATTCCTGAAATCCAATGAGGGCAACTTCAACTCTCTAACTCTACTGCACTCCCCGGAATCCCCATTTCCAATTCTCATCTGTTTGGTATTACAAATTCTACTCACGTCCAACTTCCTATACAAATAAACTTCCCTTTCAAGATCATCATCCTTGAAATCCATGGCCTTGCTATTGGACTTGAAAAGGGACCATCCCGCTCCAAGCAAAGCCTTAGAAAACCCATCCATGGAGTCCACCATCTGACCAGTGCGCGAAGCGAACAGCGAAAGCGATGTGCAATGCCAATTATTATTGCTCAAAGACTCAATTTTTTCAAGCGGGCCGCAATTATTTTTCAAGAAAGCCAGCTTGAAGTAACCCCTGGAGAGACTGGCAAAGAGTCGGAGGTGCGAAAGCGAAGCAGTGGTGAAAGAGGGGAACGGCAATGGAACACTGTCGTTTGGCAGTGACCACGAATACGAAGACGATGATGCAAACGACGAACCCCATGACGACGATGATGTGGACGACGAGGACGATGGGGGGCATGGAGGCGGCGGCGACGGCCATGAGAAGATGATGTGTGAGAGAGATGGGTTGGGACGAAGATCCATGCCAATGACTCTGGCGATGGAGGCAAGTCTGTATGTGTCTTTCACCAATTCTTGGGTTGGAGCGAAAAGCATCAGTGGAATTCTGGCTCTTGATTGGGTTGAAATGCAGTGATTATCATCACTCTCATCAAGATCATCGTGGTGGATACGGAGAAGAAGAGGGTTGTTCGTCACATTATCGCCAGAAACCAGAGAACGAACCAACTTCAGTGGGAACATATCCCTTTTCACACAGTGGGAAAAGAGAAGCAAAGCTTTAGATTCTGATGGATGGAGGTGAGGTGTTAGATGCTGCCCCAGCCGTTTTCCTCATCTATGTCGGGTTCTTGTATCCATTTCTTCCAGGAACGCGATTTTAGTTCAAGAAGTGTTAGAACGATCTCATCACAAGGGCAATTTGGAAAACATAATCCAAATAATTAAATTTTGAAATAATGACTATTAACTATTCATTATGGTTTACATGGTCGGTTCAGCGGTTTCTTCATAAATATTTAAACTCTACCTAATATTTTTATAAGAAAAAAATAAAAATTAACATCACTACCATTATCGTTTTTTTAAGGGTAAACTCAACGAGCTCACTTGATGTCCAACATAATGATAAATACTCATTTTTTTTTAAAAAAATTATAAATACTTTTATTGATGTTTAATAAAATTATGTAATCTTTTAGTATGTATGTTTGGAATTATAACTTTGTTCTTATTCTATTTTTTTTTTTTGAAAAAAAAGTGAAAAATTAGATGAGGTGGAGGGAAGAATTTGAAAAAAAATAAAAAAAATTATAACTCATAATTCAGAATGACATTTTAATCAGCTCATTATAAAAAACGAATGAAAACTTAACGAGATTAAAGGATTGGGCCCATCGCTAAACGTTCCTTAAAATGAATTGGGGTTGGTAAATTTCAAATAATAAAAAAAATATTTATAATTATATTAAATATTTAAAAAATTCATTGCAATTTTTTTTTTAGTTCGAACGATTGAATTTAAAGGGTCTCTGGATGTTTTTAAAACATCGTATTATAAGATGTTTGGAAACGTAAAAATTTTAAAAAGTATTTGGCAAATGTTTTAAGAGAGGAGTTTGAGGGTTCGTATTTTATAAGTTTTTTTAGATAAAAGAAATTTCAAATTTAGTTTTTAAAATTTTAATTAGTTTATTAGTTTACTGTTATTGGTTATGACTTTTTAACGAAATTGAATTTGGTCAAGTATGAATGAATTATTGATATATAATTTTAAAAAAATAATCAATTTTTTTAAAGCCACAATGTCCATAGTGAGGCCCATTATGGGGCAGTTCTAGGCCCACTACAGGAACTTATGGGCCTGTTGATAGATCAGGTGGATTATGGGCCCCCAATTTATAAAGTGGAGTGTCATGGGTTAGGCCCACTTTCCGCCTAAAAGTCGCTATAAAAATTGGTAAAGTAACCGTCGCGGTGGTTTCTAAGTTCTAACACAAGAAGTCGTGTGTCTTCAATTGTATAAACCGTGGAGTTTTCCCACCCAAATCTCTCTCTCACTAACACACTCTCGCTCAGTTTCTTTAAGAGAAAAGTCGGTCGAAGAGAGGGAAGACGAGGGAGGAGGATGGGGTGGTCTCCGACGGGGACGAGCCTCAGAAGAAGGTTCCGAAGCCCGACGACGATTCCGATGAGTCTGACACCATTTTTATCTGCGAGGTATGCTTTTTTTATTTTAATAGGTTTTCATGTTAGGTTTTACTGTAGGTATTCTCCTTTTCCTGTGAATCTATTGTGCTCCGCATTTAATTGGGTTTTGCTGAATTTTTTTATTGTTTTGGGAGTGTAGCTGTCGAAGAATCGGAAAGTGTCGGTGAGGAACTGGATGGGGAAGGTTGTGGTGGATATTAGGGAGTTCTACTTTAAAGATGGCAAGGAATTCCCTGGCAAGAAAGGTGTCGTTTTATTCTTCATTCGCTTTTAGTAGGGAGAAAAGAAGACCTTTTGTTAGCTTCAATCATTCCAAACCTTTTTTTGTGGTATAAAGTTTAAAGTCTTGTTGAACGTAACGATTGTGAACTTAAGGTAAATTGAGTGGGATAAAATCTCTAATAGTGATTTAGTTGTGTAAATAGGTTGTATTTGCTTGTTTAAGTTTGGACAAATGGTTGCTTGAAAATATGATTGTGAATGTCTTTTTGCAGGTGGTATGGTATAAACTATTATAGACAGTGAATTTCCATTTATTTATTTTTTTATTTTTGAAGCTATAGACAGTGAATTTTTCTGATGGCCTTTTAACAAACTAGTGATTCAGCAAACAAACGTGTATTCAGATACAGACCGTTGTGGGTTAATATTATGGCATCAGACGGGCCTACTGCCTATTGCATCTGTAGATTCAATTCACACACGAAGAGAAAGAAGGGGGGAAAAAGAAAAAGGAATAGGAAAGTAAAGAAAGAAATAAAGGAAAAGAATAATGCAAAAGAAGCTGCCAATTTTTAACTTATAAAGGAAAAGACTTAGCAATGGGTAATATTTATTCTTTACCTGTGTATACATAATTGGGAAACAATATCCATGGAGTGGTTGCTACATAGAAGCCCTCCTCTTTTGTTGCTTTGACTAGATTGAGTTCCATAAGGTGTTAAAGCAGACAATTTCTCATTAATTCTGATCTATTCCTAGATTCCTCTTAACTCAAAGTTCAACAGAGAATTCTTCCTAGAATACTACAGCATCATTTGAAGTAGTATGAATCGCATGAAGACCTGGCTATAATCCAACATTTGACCTCAAATTTGGACTACTATTGTCGTCATTATTCTGTTTTATTTTATTTTCCTTCAATTGTTTGCTTTTATCTAGGTAGAGTTCCTCACAAATTATTATGATGGGGATAAGTTCATTAAAATCAGACCAATCCTTCTGGGCTCCTACATATGAATTACTCTATTTTCTTGTTTTGGTGGTTGAATTTGGATTACTTAGTAAGTTGCTTTTGCTCTTCTATTCTTGGTCCAGGAAGAATCATGTTACTCTTGCTGGACTCATGCATTTCTGCATGGCAGTTACATTGGTGTTTGTTGAATGATATCTTTATGCCGTAACAGTACCGTAGTTGTCTGACGCTACTTATATTAATGTGTCAGATCATATTCTGTCATTCGTAGATTCAGGTCACTGGTCATTTGGTAATATGTAGTCTAGGTATTCGGGGTCTGGATTCTGCACTTCATTGTTAACATCTGATTTAGTTAAAATCATGACCGACATGTTTTCCACTTGGTTCTAATGGCTAATTCTACTAGGAGGTTGGTAGAATTTTTCTTTTTTCAGAAAAAAATAATATGGCAGTTGAATTGCACATCGTTTATTAGAAGAAAGTGGACTTTTGTGATTAATGTTTTAGTTTCTTCAAGTCTCTTGGATATAATGCTTTTAGTTTCCAACTTAACAGGTCTTAATTGGATTTTTTTCATTTAATTCAATTAGTAAAGTATTATTGTCTATCAATCCCATGAAACTAGAGCAATTTTTAGTCACACCCCTCTGTATTATAAAACCAGGCAACTCTTCGGTATTAGTTACCACATGAGCTAGATTAAATAGTTGTGTGGAATTTTCCTTATTATTTCTCAAATTAATATTCTTTTATTTTGATTAAGTTAAGTTATAAATTTGCATTTGCCTGTTTGAGCTCATTCAGTGGCTGCACCAAAATTTGTTATAATCTCTGTAATCAAATCCTATTTTGGGTTTGGATATCCATAAACTAACCATGCATTTTGCACTTGATTACAGGCATCTCATTGAGCATGGACCAGGTATACTTAGATCATAAAACCCTGCTCCCTGCCCCAACCCCCTAAAAGAAAAGGAGAAAATTCAGAGTTTTCCATCTAATGATCTAGATTTAACTATGGATCTTATAATTTTTCGATCTCCTTTTTTGTTTGCAGTGGAAAATTCTCAGAGATCATGTGGATGAAATTGACAAGGAGATTGATACATAAAAACATGATGGGGTTTTGGATGGGAGCTTCAAGTAGAAAAATCGGAACTAGTTGAATAGCTGAATGACCTACTGCCTAGCATCATTTCTGTATAGAACAGTCTTTAGGAAGTCTTTTTGGGGTCTGTATTTTCTTGAACTATCGAACTTAGCTTGTATACTCTTACAATATCCCTACTTTGATGGCCGGTTACATCAGTACTTTCACGCATTGCCTGCTATCATTTGTACCATTTCACTCTGCCCGCTTCGTTTCACAGGCTTGGCCAGACTGAACAAGATGGGTGTTTGCTTATTCTAATTTCTTGTAGCGAAGTGTACTTTCTCTTCATTTAATCATGCTGAATGATGATTATGTCAAATTGTTTCTATGGGTGATCTGCAGAATCGGCATTGCAATACTCATCTTGTTAGTTTCTAAATCTTCAGTAGCATCCTCTGAACTGCTTCAATCAGTATGGTTTACCTGTTATTTCTGAGGTGGTGAATAGATACAAACTACAACGAGTGTCTTTTTTATCAGCTTTCATGACCAAGTATTTGGAAGCAGTCTGCTTCAGTAATTCACTGACAAATTCGTCGATAACTTAAATTTCAGGATATCCTCAGATTCATTTGTACCGATGTTCAGCTGCAGAACTCAATTAAACCAAAGTGGAGAAACCCCTTTTGGGAGCAATAACCTGGCTTGTTTATGAAGCTCTTCTTCTTACCCAAAACCAAACGCAGTGACATAATTCCAGTAATGACATATAAGAACGTAAAATGGTTAGAAGTTGATCTGAGTTTTTGAAAACAGAAGGTTTTGTTGAGGAAGGGATTATAGGGGATTGCATCCAGTATGAAGGTTTTATCTTCAATATGAGCCTTAAACAATTGACATAGATTCATCAGTGATCCAAACGGAATTGCAGCACAGTTCAATCACTACTTTTCATTAGTTAATATGTACTTAACAAATAAATCCAAATAAGTATTCCTTCTGTGGTTTCGAGTCTTAGTGTCTCCTATTCCTATGTAGGAAGGTATTCATCATCTACCTTCATACAACAAATAGCCTGTCATAACACATACAATATTGGAAAGCTTACAGTTTTTGAGCATAAGGCCATGACCTGTTCTGCCAACATAACGAACTAAAAGAGATCAAGAATCATGGAGCCAAACATCCTGCCAATCGAATGCTACCTGAGTGGCTCATCGGCTGAACCCGAATGATCTTTTGTTTAGTACTTCTGCTCATCCACTCTTCAAAGGCTTTGGCATCATAAGGGATCCTCAGAATGCCCTCATTGCAGAAACCGTACTCCTCTGCTGATCTGCACAGAAGCTGCACGAATTCTGCACTAGACAAAGCTGTGGTGTGAACCATGAAACGTTTCGTTTCTTGATCAACACCAATTGCTACTGGAATATAGCCTCTTGGTGGCATTAAAGAAGGCCCCCTTAACGCCCCCCTCGAACGCTTCAGGCTGTGAAACCTCACAACCCGGCTGAACTTGCTGGCTTTCACTCCCATCCTATCCACAGACGAAACTACGATACTGATCCAACACGCATAAAAAAGATAACTACGTGATTAGATACACGATATGATTAGTCCACCATCCACATCATTTTTCCTCCTAATGAACAAAAACACTGATTTATGGAGTACAGTCTCCTGCCTTCATTGTTTAACATTGTTTCATAGTCCTATTTATGATAACACCACCTTAATAAAGAAATCTTGGCACTTGGCCTCGGTTTTGGCATGGTCTGGACATTAGTGGAGAGGAGGCATGGGTTTGCATGCCGTCGCCGTAGGGCAAACTCAGTTATGCTACATTATTGTATAATTAAATCTAATTAGTTTCGTAATCAAGGTACTCATAATATTGGAGGTGATAAGGCTTTTTGTTTGGAGGTCTCTTTCATCTGGATCTCTCCAATGTTTTTTTATGCAGCTAAATCTGGCTGCATGTCTGCTACTGTGAAGGGATCTTCTCCATTTGTTCACATTTCACATCGCAATATGATGTTGCGCAATATGTCCTACCTGTACAGATTTTGTACTGTGTGGGGGGTATGGATGCTTGGAGGATCTGGTTCTTCTGCTGTTGTCATCTCTGATACAAATTGGCTCATCCCTTCAATTAGTTTATCCAATTTTGGATTGTTATATGACGGTATGAATTTGGCTATCACGGATATTTTAGGTTCTTACGCGATGTATTATCAATTTTGTCAACATATCTTACTATGTTTTATTGGTGAAGGAGAACAGTCGATACAGTTCACATGCCCGTGATATTTCATCTCTTACGAGAGGTATCATCCATTTTGATTAGAATTGCATGAATTTATTTGGAAAAGATGGTTGGAGTCTCACCATTTCAGATCCTCGTCTTCGTCCGAGGTGGAAGGACAATAACACATTGAAAATAATCAAAATCAATCAAGAGAGAGAGAGTTTTCCAATTTATATGAAATGATCCTTTTTCTTCTTTGATCTTACATGAACAGCAAATTTGGGGTTTAGATGGTATTTCATCCCTTCGTCCTCCCATGTCATGCTTGCGTGCATGCAAGCGCATATTAAAAAAATCAGATAAATATGCACACGTATATCCACCAAGAAAAGCATGTATTAGAATCAATGAATGGGCTGTATTAAATTCGCACGACTGATAATGAAGTTAATTATACTAATGAACAAATCAGTTGATTATATACTTTGCCCAACCGTCAAACAAAAGGTCGGTTCTTGTACCAAAAGAATAAAGGCGTTCCTCAATTTATGCACCAATTAATTGTCATTATTAATTATATATCTCTCTAAGCTTATTATTAAGCTTAGCATGCCATTGTTTCCATCCATCGGACGCCCTTTAATTAAAGAACAGAGAACTAGTACTACGCCCACACTCCATAATCCGTAAAGCTGATAAGCCTCAAAACAATAGGCTCGATCTACTGTAAATAATTCCTCGTATAAAATTATTGACTCTGACAATATAAAAATACAAGAAAAAGAAATTTTCAACAAGTCTGCTTGTTCCTAACGCTCCTCCTACAGCTTCATATACGGTCCAAAAATGTAATTTTCACTGGTTAAGTGATTCTCATGTTCCATACAACATGGCCGAGATTCAAGAAACTAAAACTATTTGATATCAACCTACCAAAATAGACCACCAGGATGCCAAATTTTCAGCACCGACCTAAAATTAACAGTATTTTTCAACGTTATTGTTAGGACAAGCCACACCATGATAATCAAACGTAGGTACAGATTTTCAACTACTTGTACATACACAGAGTAGCGAACTATGTCCGGTGCTGGCTGGAGGACCTAGTATTCTATTCTGATGCTGATCACTTAGAAAGCAACTTGAAAGAAACTGATAAGTACAATTATCGACCAACATCCAACAATTTACCCAGCAGCTCTAATTCACTGATCCCAGAACGAAATGAGAGTTTACAATTCTGAATAACTAAACATCGAGGCATTCCAAAGCATGTGACATTAATGGTGGCTTATTCTGAATCGTCTTACAATTTTGGCTGCCTGATTAATTCTGCCGGGAAAGAATATTCTTGCCTTATTGCAAGGCATGGAATATAGTCCTGTAAAAAGAATAGTACATATATATATATATATATCACATTCACAACTTTCCATGGAAAACATGATGCTTTAACTTCAATGTCTACAAAGAGACATCCACAAGATGCCCGTAACCTACCCACATGCACTAAACAAGAGGGACACTAAGGGATCCAACTGAAAGCAATCTCGGTAATATCTGCACCACCAAGTGATCCAATAATCAGTAATTCCATGGCCAAAGTTTAGTATTTACAGCAGAAGAGATGGTAAAAACACTTACCTCGCCAAGTTTAGCACTGATTTTCAGAGGAACAAAATCATCAGCTCGTGTCACACCAATATTTACAATTGCAGTAGCAGCACCAGCCTCATGAGCAGCCCTGTAAAAAGCCCACAGAAGCATTTAGTGTCCTTAGACACGGCAAAGCCTCCGAGTGCAATAACAATGATAATACACCCTTGTCATACTGCGTATGTGGTTTACTTATGGTATAGATTACAAAACAATAATCAACAAATGTCATTGGACTGCACAATTAAATTAATAATATAGTTAAGAGTGAAAAAATTGAGATAAAATTGATCTTTACGAGTCAGAAGAGAGGCAAACTGCTCAGCGGATTGCCAATAGGGTTCAAACCAACAATAAATAGAATTGTAGTAGTTGTAATTGTATTATTCGTTTAAGTATTTTCTTACTAGCATATGCTGTTGTACATTATTTAATTTCTTAATCAGTTTAGCTAGATAACGAAGAATTTACTGGCACCTCAACCAAAAAATAAATAAAAAGAAAGTAAAATGATACCAAAAGATGACCTTTCAAGGCAGTAGCCACTAAGTCACAACTGAGGATCCAAAACTGCAAAAAGATTTCAAATACCTACCGATTGTTTTAAATCACAGGTAGTCCACTATCATGTTTGTTTTCTCGTCAATTCTCGGGGGTAATGAGGTGGCCATTCAATTCATTCTTCATGTTTTAGTCAACAATTAAGGGGACTTGATGTTCCCTCACCTCTTGATTAAAATTAACCAGGATTTGGAAAGAGAGGGAACGACAATAGCTGCAAATATAGAAGATAAAATCATCATGTATTTTTACCGGATGAGCCGGAAAGCAGACATGGTCATTAATGATGAACCAAGTACGAGAAAAGCATCGCATTCTTTTGCAGCTTCCATTGTTCTATCAACCCTACCCTTGGGGACATTATCACCAAAAAAGACAACCTGAAAAGGTATTACCTATATTAGCAAGTGAAGGCCAACCTGAATGCAATGAGAATCTATAAATGTACAGATATGCGGGATAAATGATACAAAAATACAATTTTTTCAGCCTATGATCCAAATTACAGGATACAAAGTGAGGATTATGGTCTTTTCTTCCAAGACCTCGAAATTACGTAACTCAGAGACAATAAAAGAATCAACAAACTCTTGACAACAATAAATACAACTCTAATATAGAAATAAAACCCAAAATTAAGAAGATTAAATTAAAAATTAACAGACATTTATGTGGATGACGAAACATTGAGCTACATCACAGAGGAGGAGGAGTTCAAAATTTATCAAAGAAAGAAATAAAGGGTAAAGAAAATGCTGTTGAATAACCCTTGCAGGATAGGGGAAGGACCCTTTTATTGTGGGCTACGACTAATATAAAGCAAGGTAAATAAAAAGTTTAAACAAAACCTGATGTTTAGATGAACTGAATGATACTCTGCAGATCAATACTCCTGCACAATCAGAATTCATTTTCCACAAACTAAAGATATCTTCAATTATATTACTCTTAGCACGAAATCCTAGACTAGCTCAAACTTCATACAAGAACAGTCCAGAAAGCATGTGTTTTAGGTACAAACAGTCTGTTCGGTATCCATATATAGCACACCCCAAAACAATTACTCATGGGTGTACAACAGAGACAAGCTGGGCTATCTCTAACCCACATCTAGTTCTTTTTCTTTCCCCAGCCTTGGAAGATGCAGAACTCCTTTTCCCCAAAAAGGAAAAAACATGAAGCTAGTTTTCTGATTCTAGATTGCCAAAACTGCACAAAGTCGTACTTGTTGCTAAAGTTAATCAGGAAGTGACCTTGCCATATGCTGTAATACCATCTCAGAACAGCACAGAACAAATTTCTTGGTTACAGAAGATTTCTTAGGAAGTTTTTTATTGATCTGAGTTCTTTCATTTTGCCATTTAAGATCCTCCAAGAACAAGTCTAAACAATTCTGCTCTGTAGCCCACTACTACTTAAAAAGTCTTTAAGAGCATTAGTTCCTTGCACTAAAAAAACCTTCTTAAGAAGAAACCTTTGGCGGAAACATTCCATCAGCTACGTATTGCATCATAAGACATCTCTCACTTTGTCCTAGATGCACATATTAGCATAGGTCTATTCAGATATTGCTTATTCTATTTCGCAGATTCTGCAGCATTTTATATCTCTTCACTAGACTAGGTAAGTATCATATTGCTTTATCAAGTTACAATGAATACGTGAAATTTTTACAGAATGAAAAAAGGGTAGAGAATGATATTCATGACTGCAGTAGCTATTTCTTGGGTGAGTCCACAAAAATAATATGTTGAAAATAAGCTCGGTCACTTAAGTAATATTTTTTTTGGGGTATCGCAGAAAAATAAAAATACTTGGGCAGAGTAGGAGTCAAATCACATGACTAGTAAAGTTGCTTACATCAGGTTTCAGTATTCCGTTACATCTCTGGCAATTAGGAATATGGAATTCTTCCTCCCAGAACTTCTCATCAATCTCAATATCACCATCAGGCCTTTGCTTCATTCCAAAGCTCTTGTCTGAACGGCTGTCATAATCTAGAGTTTCAATGGCCTCTGCCCACTGCAATGACATTAAAAGTTCTATTACGAATTTTCAACATATCACAGCCAACAAATAGCCTCCAAAAACAAACAAGAAGCCAAAAAGAGATCCCTTAAAGAACACAAAATTTCTTCACTTCAGTTTGGCAGTTTAACATCAGAAATTGGAGCTTGTGTGAAAAGAAAATACCACTTGTAATTTTCTATATTCCACCATGTATACTGATTAGCTGCATTTTAGGTGGCCTCAAACAAGTGCAGATATTGACGCAGCAAAGTTACCAAAAGATGGTATTTCAGCTACAAAGGAAAAGGTTCACTGTTGTTTAAGTTGAGCACAACCATGCTCCAGAATGTTCAGCTGGTCCTCTAACCAGGGTATCACAAGAAAACATGGAGTGGTGGGTATAAATCTGAGTGGACTGAGGGGTCTATTTACTTCCTCTTTTTGCAGGACATGGTGGAGGTTCATACTTTGGGAAGGTCCTCAATTGGCTTTTTCTCTAAAACAATCTTCTATTTGTATGTATGAAAACGGATTCATCCGAGTCTTGAAAGCTTTTCACAGTCACAAGTCCTCTACAGTCTATTTGCCCGTAGTCTAATTGCATCTATAATTGAAGGATGGATAGAAGACGAAATAGAAAGAGATCTCCCCATTACTTTGAAAGAGAATCATTGGTTTGACAAACAAACTAAATGGGAAAATGGATCTTCGATTTTCAGCAACATTCTTCAAAAGTAACAAGCTCATCCAATTTGCTTCAGGAAAAGTAACAATCTCATTTGATTCACATTTGGAAAACTTGTTAGTCTATATACAGGCAGGAACTGCTTGAAAAAGTAGTCTTCCAAGTTCAAGAAAACATACATTTCTAGAGGATCAATCTTATAAGGTCAAACATCTGCTTCCACATTAAAAGTACAACTTACACAAGAATACGCAAAATACAACCAAGATAGTAATATTACCCATTTTCTTCCCTAAGAGCTTAAGGCTGTTAACACCTCAAAGGCCCTAACTACGATACGGTTGCAGAATTATAATTCATGAACCACTTGCAGTGTTGACACAGCTAACAAACAATATAAGTTTACTCTTAGTAAACGGAGAGCTACTTTATGGTATTAGACAAACATAAGTTTACCCTTCAGACATGGAGGGCTACCATATGCTATTTGTTAATTATTAGAGGCAAAGTCCAAAGTAAAGCAATATTCAAGTTGGCATCACCATGTGTACCTGTGCAAATCCAATCATCAGAAATGTGATAAGTAAACAACCCATATCTCCTGCACCTAGATACTATGCCTATGACGCCCCAATCTTCTGCTACACATTATTAAACAAAATTCAACTAGAGCACTACTGCTAGACTAGACAATCTCTGAACTTCCACATTGTCGCATATCACAATATTTAGACAGAATTACATTTATATCATTCTGCATCTGAAACCAAATAAAACACATTCCTGTGGGTAGCAGCTGCTCCATAAATTAAAACTAGTTCACTAGGTATACACACTTAAAACTAATGTCTTAATTTTCTTGACAGGAAAACTCAAAGAACTAACTGGATAAGATAATGATAGAACCAACCTTTGGATTAAGAGCCTTCACTTGATCCTGAAATGAATTTCGAGGAAGAGAAAAACCACAATCTGTACAAGCAACTACATAGACAGTCCCATGCAGCTCAAGAGGGTTGCTGCCAGCACGATGGTGCAGCCTGTGATAAAGAAGAGGATATACAACTACTGTCACCTTAGGAACATTACCGGATTAACACACTAGCGCGGGCGTTTCCTGATAAAATTCAAGCCAACCTAATATGTGAAGGTTACAAGAAGGTCCAATAACAACTGAAACGAACTCTCAGACTGAGTGGATTCAAGTTGTTTTTTTTTTTTTTTTGCTTTTTCCCCTTTTTTAAGTGGTTGGCTGGCGGGTCTAATAGTCATAATGTAACAAACTTAATTATCAATGCAACTCGAATAAATAAAAACAAGAAGAAATGAATAGGCAGACAGAGAGTAAGTTGGTGTTACTACAGAAAAACTTGATTCTCATGATTTGTGGGCACAGTGTTTTAAGCATTCATAAGACAAATTTTGATAAAGTCAACCAAACACAAACATTTTGTGTATGTGCATCTGTCATACATGTTTATCCATATAAATATATATAATATATATACAAAGCAGTCATTATTAATAAAAAAATTACAACTAGATATTTATAGGTTCATCAATTCAGCTAGGGCTCATACACTTTATAGAGACATTTGAAAACTACAACCACCCTTAAGGGAAGAGTCGTTACCGATCTACATTTTGGGTCATCATAAAGTTTATACGCCCAGCTTTCTCAAGAGAAGCTAATGCAATATGCCCTGGCCCCGGTTGTGCTGCAGTAAATCTTCTCCATCCAGCATAGCTCCTAGCCCAATACCGTCTTCGGGCCCGATTGGAACGAAGAAATTCCTGTTCATTTGAGTTATTGCATATCAAAAGCTTCAATATTTGAATCATCCACCACATAATATGCACAAGCACATTGCACACACAATAAAACATTGCTTAGCTTATTGAGGCAAAAAGGAACATAAAGTCTATGTTACAACACCCAGATGTACATACTGGCATTTGCTAATTTCAAAACAGAGTATAAGCGAGAAGAGACCCTGTGAAGAATTGATAGAGAAACATATATTGTTGACCCATCAGCAGAACATGAAAATAATCATTATCTTCAGAACAAAATAAAGAGAAAATATCAAATGCTAGTTTTCCAACAGAACGAATATTTCATAATCAAGCGACTTCCAATCTAAGCAGTTCTCTAATGATTAGATAGGCCGCTTTTACTGAATTGCTCACAAGCAGATGTCAATTATGTGTTTCAGGGTTTGTTCCAGTTGGAATTTCAGGATCAATTTCTCACCAGACAAATTGTATTTCTGTCAGTTCAGTACTTGGACTTAATAAGTATGCATGTGCTGTTTTAAGCATCTAGCAAAAACGAACAAAGTGAGCACAACCCAATTATCATAATGATTACCTATTCCACATCACATGTTAAGTAATTCACCTTAGACCCAATTCCTAAAGGTGGGGAAGGAAGGTGCACAAAATTGCCAAATGAGATGTAATATAATGAAGGCAAAAGTAAATAGCACATGCCTTCAGATCACCTGATGAGTAATTGGACGGAAACCCGTACTATAAGCTCCATTTGGGCTGCCAAAGAGGTAAAGAGGAGATCTGGTGATTAGATTATGTCTAAAGAAAATTGACATGTAATACTTTTAAATGCTTACACAAACTCGGTGGTGAATATGATAACATTAGAGGTAAGGGAATCAATATTCGAGTTTGCAAATTCAATGTGAAGCTGCATTTAATGATTGTTTTATAAGAATATACCAACTTCAAGAACAGAATGCTAATTGTAGGTATGCGAGAAACCTCCAAGTGGTACCTCAAAGCTACACTCATAATTTTACAGGCGAGGAACCTGAATAGATGCTAAATTGACAGTTCAACGTCATCGTACATACTAGAGAATAAATCATATTTATATGTTTCTAGAAGAGGCTCACTCACAAGACGAGGGTGTTTAAAGTTAATCAAAAGAAAAAAAACAAGATAAAAATATTTGCCCCCCACCCCCCATTATTTGATGATATTCATACTGACAAAATAGTGTATAATGTTTACGAGACGTATTTTACTTGGTCTGAAGAAGGCAAATACAAGAAGATTCAACACAATGAAAAAGGGCATAAGTGAACTCGCAGAAGATGCAACAAAAAAATAGTACATTTGGCAACTACATGACAAAACAAAATGGAGGACAAACAATCAGTTCGATCAGGGAGAGAGAGAGAAACAGAAAGTACTTTCATACAACGTAGACTATCCTTATCTTGCTACCAGGTGAGGAAAGAAATTAGTAGCCTCCATTCCTACAAACTCTGATGGCCCAACTTGATATTTTAAAGTATTTTGGAACTATTTGTTATTTACATCACTGAGTTCAACAAAAATACATTGAAAACAATGGTTCCAAACCATAGGTTCTGAAAATAGAACAAGAAAGCATTTCCATACAATGCTAGTCATCACACAAATATAATGCTCCTACCAGATGAGCAAGCAAATTAATAACCTCCATTCTCGCGACCACATTAGAAAAGTTCAATTACTTTAGAAAATCATGAAGCTAGAGCATAGACAAATCTCAGAAATCAAGTTTTTAGCTACTATATGGCATATCAGAAGGCTGGCCACTTATATACAAGGGAGAAAAGTAACCTTCTGTAATCAGGAATTCCACTTTCTGTGCTTATCCCAGCTCCAGTCAAGACAACAAGCTTTGAGCTGCAAAATATTACCAAGATGAAGGTGGTCTTTAGAAGTCGCAATTGGAACAACTTTTTGTTTAATCAACATTAAGAGAGAAACCCATGCAATAACTAATTGTATGAACACTTAATTTGACCTCATTCAGGAGTGCCAAACCTAGTTCGAGATCACGCCATACCATTGCAAACCATTTGGTGGGCAATTAAAAAAGCACATTATCGAGATTCAAAACACGAAAATCCAGTTTATGTGGCACCTTCCAGGAAGCGTATGATTAATACCACGTCTACATAAGCTGGCAAGATATTTCAACAGACAAGATTTTTAGGATAAAAAGGTCTGGCCTAACTTAATTCCATTCAACTATGCAAAGTTAACAATTGATTGGATCAAAATATGCAATAGGATAATAATTGACCCTATTCTATAAATTGGCTTCTGTGTGAACCACTGTAAGGCCTGCTTGCTTTATTATGCATCTTTGAATTGAAGTACAGCTGATTGAGTTTCTAAAATAGAATTTCACGTGAAAGATTTAATCTATGAAGAAAAGGCGAGAAATGTAGTTACAGTTCCCTTGAAATTGTGTTGGACTTTATGCTTAACAAATTTCTGAGTGTTCGAGTTATTATAAAAATGTTAAACTCTGAAGAACTTGGTTCTAACTCATTTGGACCTTACACAACACTATATTTACCTTCTATCAAAGAATTGATACAAACGCTCAATATCTTCAACTCTTGGAGGATCTGAATCAGGAACCATCTTTTTGTCTCTCAAAAAATTTGAAGGTAGTTCTTTGTTTTCCATTGAGGCCCCAGAAGGTGATATACGGAGAGTTCTTTGCACAAGCTTGAGTGATCCAAGAGAAGATATGAATCTAGGCCTCCAACCAGTTTTTACGTTTCTAGTAATTGATTCAGTAGGATCTATCACAAATAAGATATTAGTGAAAGATCAGTAAGGTAGGGAACAAGATTAACATATCTTATACAAATTTTGTAGGTATGACTTGCCAGCCAATAATGTTCCCAGCAACTGCCTTAAACCTTTGAACTTCTGCATGTTCATGCAGCCATCAGTTATTTAAAATATCATGAAACCAAAGCTAGAACACATTACAATCTCATACGATACATCCAAAACTTGACAGCAATTTTCAACCATGTAAGCTCCTTATGCAGATTGATGCACATTCTAGTGCAAATGATCCTCTCAACAAAAAGTAAACCCATCTTTGAAGAATCTTACAACAAGCGTGAGTAATTTGGGAACGGTTTGAATACCAGCTCTCACTCTCCTAATGGAAAGTAACGAAGTTGACAGAAAAAGGAGAATATAAACCTCCTCCGAACAGGAAAAAAAACTCTCATTCTTCGGATAGTCACGTTTCGCACCTCCACATTACTTAAAAACAAGAATTACCGCAAAACTACCATAAACAACGCCAAAATTCATGTCTCTAACGCAATAAGCATTGTAAACACAATTGATTCACGCCTGATTCATGCAAACTACATCTAACTTCCTTACATCCACTAAAGCCTTACTCCAGACATTTTTATACTATCTAATGCCAATAAAATGCAATTGAAGCAAAATTTTCAAAGAGAACGACAAGTAATGTAGAAACTGCCGATTCCTTGGTGAACTTACAGAAACGAAAGGGCGGTGCGGGGAGCGCAGAGCTGGCATGGCCACTGGATATTCTGATATCCCGATTATTCAATTTTGATTCGAGGAAATACCAATAAGCTGTTGTTTCTCTTTCAAGTATATATTCATTGAGTTAAATTCATTTTTCCCGAAAAATATCAAAAAGTTCCCCATATTCATCGGACACATCGATCCGAAATTGGCCAATTGCGCATTGTTCCACGTTGCATGTCTCTCCACCGCTTACAGCCGCGCGTCTGCTTCTTCCGTTCCTCGATTTTTCTCCTTTTTTCTTTTTCTTTTTTTTTATCTTGGGGCGGGGGGCCGGTTGAAATAGTTTATTTTTGTTCCACTTATTTTTTAATTAAAAGGATAAATTACATTGACTCGCTATGAGGTAGATTAAAATATACAAAAATTCTCTATTTTTTATAAAATTACAGTTACATTCCCGAAAGTAAAAATTATAACTTTCTTTTCATATAATTGTATTTTTTTTAGTTATAAAAATGAAAAAGTAGAAGTGACGCCCCACAAACCCGTTAAGGAGGATTACATTTGTGTTATTTGCTCTTATTAGGGTCTCTATGACTAACCTATTGTCTAAAAAAATCATAGTGTAATCATGTAAGAATCAACACACAGATAATGACGTACGTTTAGTCTCATCAAATACCTTAATAAGAATTTAAACCCAAGTCAAGGGTGCAGCAAATGTTCATTCTTACCACTCTTGACATCAAAATTTTATAACAAAATTATCGATTATAAGCTCAAATAAATCGGTTAATAATTGAGTTTCAAATTAAAAGTTCGTATTAAAGTTGGACTTTTCATATTTTCATGAAAAGAAATTCATAAGCCCTAACAAATTTGGACCTTATGAATTTTTATGAGTTTTTATTTTATTTTATTTTAGATTCGCTAAATTAGGCTAAAATTATATTCAAATACGATCTGTCATAAAACTGATCAAAGCCTGTAATATTCAAACCCAAAAAAATGAGCTCAAACTACCTAAATTCTATTCATGCCGATAAAAACGGACCTTTACTACATAATAAGTCATCACATACACGCAACAAATCCATATCAAACATAAGTCCAAAAATTTTCTGCTACAACACAGCTCTGCAATCACGGGAATGATCTACCTTTATAAAGATTGTGACCACTTCTTATTTAAATTAATAAATTTTATTTTATCCATAGTTTTTTAATCTCTCTTTTTTTTTTCTTTTTTTTTTTTGTAAACTCAAAATTTGTGTGAATAACCACTGAACCACAACAAAGTATAGTTAAACTACCATATCAAATTAAAATAAAATCACAAGTTTGGATGGATGGATGGAACAGCCAAAGATGTAATCTATTGGGATAACCTTCTCAAAGTGCTAATAAGGCTAACAATAAGGGTAAATTATCTCTACAAATATTGCAAATACCCCTTAAAATTATAAATACTCATTTACGACAACCCATTATAAAAATGTATTTTTTGTTAGGGTATTTGTGATTTTTTAAAAAATAATTTACCCAAAAATTGAAAGTTCGTCCTGCATTAATAATAATAATAATACATGACAGCCCATTGTTGAAAATAAATTAATAATAGTATATTTAATTTACAATAATTATTTTTAAATTATTTAAATTAAGTTGATTTAATCTAAAAGTTACAAGCAATTCTTTACCAACTCAATTTTTTGATAAATTTGTTTTCTCAACGGCTCCAATTACCTCAACTTTTTTTTTATTTTTCACTTTATTTTCAAATACCTCAACTTTCGCTACTGTTTGACTAACAATTTTTTGTTTCTATTTTTTTTTTAAGAAAAAGTATGAACTAATTAATATTTGATGATATTGTTTGATGCATATTTAAATCGACTCTTATTATTTTTTGAGTATACATATTTTGTTGATAATATAAAATGACAGCAACGGTACAACGATATTATATAAGCCACATCAAAATATTGTCGATAATAATATTCAAAGACATCGTATTATTGAATACTATATTCGTTAATGAAATTTATACTTTTTCTAAAAAGTCTTTTTAATATAATTTACCCAATGTATTATCAAGCCTATAATGCACATTTTCAAGCTTGCAACTATTATTATATTTTCACACTTTTCCGGCAAATAATATAAGGTTTTTCAAAGTTTGGGTAGATAATTATAATTTTTAATTTAATAGGAATATTTTGTAATTATAGCAAATATAATGGGGTGTGAATATAATTTGTACGTTACTCGTGGAGAATTAGGCTTCTCTGCTCTCTCTTTGCGCGGCTAATCTCATGCGCATGAAAACAAATATATTCCCCCCATTTTCCCGAGTTATTTTAATTACCCCAATAATGTGGCAATGGAAATTCGATTTATAAATAGGGTAAATTACAACCACCTCTCCAAAGGTTTGGCATAATTATAAATATCTTCTTCTTATTTGAAAAATTATAAATATCCCCTGATTTTAAAGTTCATCTAATGACGAGTCTATTTCGTCATGTTTCCATCCCATTTTTTGTGATAAAGTGACTGAAATGTCATTTCGAATTATAAATTATAATTTTATATATATTTTAGAATTTTTAAAAAATTTTATGAACTAATATTCCCTCTAGATGATTTATTTTACTCAACATCAAAAGTTTTTATATTTTTTCAAATACTTTTTTTTATTTTTTAAAAAAATTCAACAAGGATAAAACGTAATGTTCACTTCACCATCTAAGAGCCACATAATCATTTTTCGTTTGAGGAGGGTGTTTGCAATTTTTCAGATAACGAGAGAGTATTTATAATTATGTCAAACTTTAAAAAGATGGTTGTAATAAATAAAACTTTTCGGCCCTCTCAGTTTCTTACTTTTAGATTGGTACCGAAATGTATGTGCAAGAGTCCGAAGAAATGTCTTCTTTTCTTGAACTAGTATGTAAGCGTCGCATCCATCTTTTAGCTTGGCAAGTCCTTTGTGATTGCAAAGGTATAATGTAGATCCTTTTAGAGCCCAAACAAGAAAAGGCAAGAATGAGTGGAAGAATCAAATGAAATTGCGAACTTTTTTAACCTTAACTAATTCTCAAGTAAAAGATTCCATTGGCCCAGACCACAACACCAAGTCCCACATAATATAACAACGTGGGATTTCTCAAAAAGCTTGGAATTACAAGTCCACATAGACCACAAGAGAGAGTGAGAGAGAAGTTAAAAAAACAGAAAATGAAGAAAGAAAAGTTGGTATTTATGATAGCTTTTGCGGTGTTGGCTGCTTCATGTGCAGGTTCTTGTAATGATCAGCAGCTGAAGTGGAGGAAATGGGGGCCTTCAAGTAGCAGCCCATCATCAATCAATAGACTTGGCTCATCAATCATATTCCCACTCTATGGGAACGTTTATCCCAATGGGTATGCAACTCAATTTTGCTCTTTTATCCTTCAAGAATGGATTGTTTGTTCTCGATTTTCTGTGTGTATGCAGTAGAGGGTATAAGTCAACAAGCCCAGATTTCCCCTTTTCTGGGATTATGATACTTGTTTTTGTTCTTGATAATTCTGAAATTGTACTTGTGTAACTGCTGGAGAATGGTCAACCCAACTTTTAGAACGTTGTTGCTTTGAGGGCTTAAATGCAATAAGCCTCCCTGCAAAAATGGTCGAGAAAAACTCCCCTAAATAAAAAAATGGGGTAATCAACAGCGGGTTGACGCGGGAGACAGTGAGCTTCTTTTTTAAAGTTTTGCCCGTTTTTTGGTTTGAAGGGCTTTTTTATCTATTAGTGTTCTCACAGAGGGTAAAATGCAATTAACATTCGGTATGGTATATGACTGAGCAGAGTATTTGTTGCAGGTTTTATTTTGTTCAAGTTTATCTGGGATATCCTCCAAAGCCGTACTTTCTTGATCCTGATACAGGCAGTGATCTCACTTGGCTTCAATGTGATGCCCCGTGTGTTCGTTGCACTACGGTAATTTGATCGATGTTATTAATACAGCATATGAAGAGTTAGTATACGTTTTGCATGGATAGAATATACCGATGTTTCTTGATTTTAAGGGTTGGGCTGAGAAGTATTGATGAGATCATCAAACTGATGAGAATAGTCAAGAATTTGAGAGAAAGAGGTAATGGAGAATGGAATGAGGGGACGAGTAGATATAAAGGAAAGAGAGTGTTGCAAGTATATACTGTGCTTTTAGTGGCTACAACCTCATGCTTGAGGAGGAATTTCTCACCATGAGATTTCCTATCATTGTAGGGGTTTCACCCGCTTTATCGACCAAGCAACGAGCTCGTTATCTGTAAAGATCCCCTCTGTGCTTCTCTCCACTCCCAAGATTATAATTGTGACAACCCAGAACAATGCGATTATGAAGTTGAGTATGCAGACGGAGGTTCATCCCTTGGAGTTTTGGTCAATGATTTCTTTACTCTGAACCTCACCAGTGGAGTTCGCATGAGTCCTCGTCTGACTATCGGGTTAGCACTCATATCTCAATTTTTTGCATATGAAGATGCTGTATGTTTCTAGCTCTAGGGCCTTTAAGGTTGGTATTTTTTCGGAGTCTACTCAAGATTGATGGATAAATTGATAATAGTGCTAATTGCTATTTATGAGAATAAACCCATTTTTCTTTTGAATGATCATCTGAATCTGCATTTCCATGGCATAAAAGAGTCGTATCTTTGTGTGATATTGAGCAGGTGTGGCTATGATCAGCTACCTGGAGCATCCGATCACCCCTTGGATGGAGTTCTTGGCCTTGGAAAAGGGAAATCAAGCATTGTTTCACAACTTCGTGAACAGGGAGTAATGAAGAATGTCATCGGCCACTGTTTAAGTGGGCAGGGAGGGTTCCTTTTCTTTGGAGAAGATGTTTATGATTCTTCACGCGTAACATGGACATCAATGGCACGGGATTACACGTAAGTAGTGCTCTTTTAGCCCCTGAAAACAGAAATAAGGGGAAGATCGATGCAATCGTCTTTCCTTACATAGGCTGAAAAATGCTTTAACTCTTTACATAAACATCTCAACTGATGATTGAGTACAGAAAGCACTACGCAGCTGGATCTGCAGAACTTCGTTTTGGTGGGAAAAGCACAGGATTCAAGAACCTTAATGTAATTTTCGACAGTGGGAGCTCTTACACGTACTTCAGTTCTCACATTTACCACACTCTTCTTTCTTTGGTGAGTTTGGAGTATCTCTATCATCTTGTTTATCATAAACTTTCAACCTCAATAAAAAACACACAATGCCTCAGTGTTTCTTGAGTGTTAGAACCGGTTTTTTCTGATCATTATGCCACTTGGAGTTGCAGATAAACAAAGAACTAAGAAGGACGTCCCTGAGAGAAGCAACGGATGATCACACCCTTCCATTCTGCTGGAAAGGCAAGAAACCTTTCAAGAGCACACGTGATGTCAGGAAATACTTCAAACCTCTATCGTTGAGCTTTCCCAATGGTTGGAGAGCTAAAGCTCAGTTCGAAATTCCTCCTGAAGGATATCTCATAATCTCAGTAAGATCTTGAACCTAATTCTTGCAGACGTCTGTTTCCTTCATCAGAAACTGTAAACACTTGTTTACTTGCAGTCAAAGGGCAACGCGTGTTTGGGAATTCTAAACGGCACTGATGTGGGATTGAGCAATTTCAACATGATTGGAGGTAAAGATCATAACCCTCTAGTTTCGCGGATAACATAATGATCACCCCCTTTACTTTGCTGCGTTTCTGGTGCAGATATATCGATGCAGGATAAAATGTTGATCTATGATAATGAGAAGCATGTAATAGGATGGACACCTGCCAATTGTGACCAGCGCCCCACGTCCAATTCTGTTGCCAAATAATCAGCATGATATAGATATTATTTTTCATGTGATCTCTGTGAATATATATAAATATATTAATTCAGTAAACTGAACAAGAACTGTAGCCCGTTTATATTCACCACTTGAATCTTGTGGTGCAGTTCGACCGATGTGCTTGATATAATGTATCATGAGTGCTTCTCTATTAAATCCACCAAACTATTGAGTATAGTAGGTTTGAGGTTTTAGTCATAAGGGACAGGAATATATAAAACAGTGTCCCAATACCTCGCCAAACGAAAATCTGTTTACCGATGGCTTGTTCTTGACAAATAGAGAAATTTCAATCCCAGGGAATGGGAAAGCTAACTATGGAACATGTTATTGCACGTTGTTTTGTCATGTTAAACTTGCCATTCTGGTCAAGAAACTTTGGACTTCCATTAAAAACAATTTCTGGATAGAGTTGCAGACCAAGGTTTTAGTACAGTAGTATATTTACAAAGGAATCAAGTGAAACAACAAATCTTATTGTCTAGTCTCGTGCATGAATGCTACATCCTAACCATACAACAGAAAGAACGAACAAATCCAAGACATTGTAAGGTTCTAACCATTACAAGAATGCCCTACTTGTTGCGCTTGCAGATATAAACTCAGTTTCACTCTAATCCAGCCATTCTCTGCTGTTCGATCTCACCATCATATCCAGCTCATCACCCAGGATCCCATTTCTTGATTATCTTGTTTGACTCTGATCATAGTTATCATCAACCAGTGTCCTTATCACACCAACCAACCAAGCCCATCAAATTTGACTAGCTGACTTTTCTACTTCCTAGTACCAACAACAGTCCGCACGTGCATAGGTTTTTGAAAATTATGAATGACCCTCTGGTCCATTTTCCTGGAATCGAGGTTCTGGAATCACTATGCGAGAAGTGGGATTTACAAGGCTATCTACACCTTATACTATATAGTATTGGGACCAAGCAAACATAGATCCCATAGTTAGAAGGGCTTCTGCATGTAGGCAAACATGTCTTGAAATATAGAGAGCTGGTCATTGTTCTGCATTTGGGATCCGAAAGGGTCATCTTGAAAGCCATCCACGTAATTCAGCTGATAATCAAGATAACTTTCTAACTCACCCCACTTGGACTCACTCTGCACCTCCTTATCACACATAAACTCCGGTGATAAAACATGCTCGGAGCAGCTCGAGTCGGTATGCAATTTCGGCACCGAGTCAGATGTGTCAAAATGAATATATTCAGTCATCCTTTGAGATGCCACCGTCTGTGTCACCTGCATCACGGGTGTCGTCATCTCACCATAAGGCAATGCCTCCACCTTCGGCTTTTGTTCTTCGCTGTCTGAGAAATGCACATCCTTCTGATCCACATTGTAATGCTTCTCAAGAGTTCCTTTCTTGTTGTATATACGACATAAAACCCAATCATCAAGCTGCAATATCAAACGAGGCCATCGATCAATTCAATGAAGATTTTGCATAAAACAAAGCTCATAAACAATACCACATCCAATTTCTTGATAATTTTCTCAAGAAACTAGCAAATAGAGCCTACTGAGCTATTGGTTGACAGCAATTCAAATAACCACACACACAAGATTTCAATAGGCTTGTCAATATTATTCAAGCGATTAAGACTAAATTACCACCAAAATGCCCCACAAAAATGTTCTTGAAATCAGTAGAAAAGGTAAGTACCCTTAGATTATTTCTCTTTCCGGCTGAGCGATCAACATTAGCCAGGCGGTATTCATGCATAATCCAATTGGTTTTCACTCCTCTTGGAGCTTTTCCGGCGTAGAACACCAGAGCTTTCTTGATACCCAGTGTCTTGGGTTTCCCCACCGGCTTATCAGCTCCGGTGGCCTTCCAGTATCCAGTTCCCGCTGCCCGGTTCGGCCGTGAGCCGTTCGGGTACTTCCGGTCTCTTGGAGAAAAGAAGTACCACTCTTTTTCACCATACAGTGCCATATCTGTTATCAACCGCACAACATTAGGACCACCTCAACTTTATCAGAAATTGAAAAAGAAAATATTGCTCTCGATAGCCTAAGGATTGAAAGAAAAAAATCAAGAAGAGGGAAAAGGGAAAAAAAAATCATACTATCCGTATAATGATTGGAACTATATTTCCAAATTTTGCTAAACTGGGTTCTTGTTTTCGAATCGAATTGAAGGGATTCTTCAAACTACAGCTGAAAAACAGAATTACTCGAAAGCAGAGGAAATTTCGACAACTAAAAATATTGAGAATTTCTCTTTCATCTCAATCACACAATAATAGATTGAATTATAGAAAACGATTCACCCTCCAAAAATCGAATTTCTTCGGAAAAAAAGACCACCACATAATTTTTTTTAAGAAAAAAAAACCCTAGAAACTCTTACCAGGAAGTTCCCAGGGATCAAACTTGTAGAGATCAAGCTCAGCAATAATGGGCACCGCAATCTGGTCCCCCGCACACCTCCGGCAAAGGTAATGCACCACCAGCTCCTCGTCCGTGGGATGGAACCTAAACCCCGCCGGCAAATTGAGTTGCTGATCACCCTTCATTCACTTTCTTCTGTTCTCGCCTTCCCTTTTCTCCCCGCTGTAACTGTATAGATTCCTCTGCAAGTCTTGTGCTGTAGCTCGTTCGCTGAAACTGCTCTGAAACGATGAAAGCAGAAGCTGAGGGGCGTATATATATAGAGAGCAAGAGGGCGGGTGCGGGTTCACCGTTCCAAGTGGCGCTGTCACAGTTAAAGTAAAACGTGGGTCATTCCCTCTGTTGAATATTATCTCAAAAACGTGCTTTCCCCTCTCTTTCTTTGTCTTTTTGTGTCTCTCTGTGTTGGCGGGCGTGTGTACGTATGTGTGTAGAGCGTGAAGGGTGAGGATGGCAGCTGGGTAATGGGTATGGATCCTTCGAATTCATTTTCTTTTTCAAATTTTCATGTATTTTTTATTTTTTTATCATGACAGTATATTATTTTTGTGTGTATATAATAAATAATATTTTATATTTTATAATATATTATAAATATATATATATCAGTATATTATTTTATTCAAAAAAATAAAAAAAAATAAAGCAGAAAACAAATTTAGGAATATTATCGATATATCAATAAATTAGTATTGAGATGTTATTATCACCATTTGTAAGAGAACATAACCTTCTTTTATATATTAGTATAGATATATAGTATAGATATTTATTTTGATTAATCAAATCGAATCGAATCGAAAATTAGGTTAATTGAAATTTTAGTAACTTCAAAATAGTGTATCGAATATCGAATTGAAATAGTCGATTCGATTTGATAAAATCAAATTTATTTTGATTCAGTTTAGTGTTGCACTAAACCAATCGAATATAAAAACAAAAAATAAATAAAATTAGTATTTGATTTAAAAAAATATAGTTTAAATTACATTTAAAAGTAAATTTATTATATTTATAAAATTACAATGTAATTTTTTTTTTCAAAAGTTCAATATTCAGTCGGCTTTAGTTTTTTGGAACAAAAAACTAAACTGACCGAATTACCAAATTTTTGAAAAGAAAAAAGACCTAATTCTGAATCAAATTTTTGGCTTTGTTGATTCCCGATTGGTAAACCAAATTGTGCACACCCCTAATACACACCTCATGTGTATAAAAACAATATCATGTATCTGATTTAGGAAAAAAAAAATTATACACGGATATGTATATGATAAATGGAGTAGAATATGCAACAGAACTTGCAACAAAAATCCAATCGAAAGTATCGGGATATAGTTCTCAGGGTGTGATTGCTTATTTTACTGTTTTCAAGAAAAGATGTATCACGTTAACTGAAATTATTATATTTTCTTCTTTTAAGACATTGTACACTTTTATATTAACAATTATTGTTATATTTGTATCTCACATCTAATCACGTGCTGAAAGAAGAAGTCAGTTTTAATCAAACTCATATTTCCTCATTAGAACGAGACGAGATGAGAAAATTTTACAAGCGTTGTAGCCGAATCAATTATTTATTTTTTTCATTTATTGAGAAAATAAATAATTGCAAATATATTAGAATATTAATAAAGAAAATAGTAATAACTAAAAATAGCATTGTTGGTGCACTCGATCTATATGTTTAAAATTTTAAAATATACAATTAAAAATATTTATTGAATTTTTTAAATAAAATGAAGTCCTACGAACAAAAATTGAAGTCATGGGTTCTAATTCTCTTACACGTGTAAGTATTTGTTTCACTTTATATGAGTTATTGTTATTTATTTACAGATATATTGATGTATTAACTGAGACAAAAGATATTTTATCATAAAAAAAAAAATAATAATAATTACATCAAGAATTTAATCCATTTTTTCTATGCAATAATTAAAGTTTCTTAATCCATGAAAGTATTTGACGCGGGCCCCGCATGTCTTTTTTTAAATAATATAATTATAAAATTAATTAATTTTTATTTTTCATTTTTTATAAAATTGAGGTAGTTTTATGGTACACATGTTTGAAACTTTTCGTATTAATAAAAATAATAAATTTATGTTGTTTTAAATAAATTTATTTTCCAGCTTTTATTTTTAAAAAAAGAAAAAATATTTATTTAGAGCGTTGCAACTTGTGTAGGCGTTTGCTTGGGGGAAAAGGAGGCGTTGGGTGGGCTGACCGCCGCCAAAGAAGAGAGGAAGTGACGGTCTAATCATGGGGCGCCACGTCCCATGACAGTGCCCCACGTGTGGGTGTTACGTCACTGCTTGCGTCACCACGTCGGCTGTGATCTAATCGAGTCAAATACTGACTTATCTAATTTTCTAGGAATGGTAATAATAGTCTACTACCACCCTTCAAAAGCCAACCACAAATCAAGCGCGCTCGTGCGTTCAGATATATACACACTTTGATAAATCGATTAAATTATATATTAAAAAATTAAATTTAACTTTTTTTAAAAAAATATTAATATTTGATTATATTTTAACTTTAACATCCGTTTATTGGGTATCAAAATGTTTTTTTATTTATTTATTTTTATAATTAATTCTTATATATATAAATATATTTTTATTATTTTACTTATTAAAAATAGTTATCGATTTTCATATCCAATATATAACTATTTTTATATTTTTAATAAAAAGTTCGATTTACTGAATAAGGAATCAAAACACTGAAACAAAATTCAAACTATATATTATAATTTTTTAATTAAAATTGATGAATGACATCATTATTAAATTTTTTATATCACTGTATAAAATATAAAGAAAATGATTAAATAAACATAAGACTTCAAAAAGAAATAAAATATTTATATCGTTCTTTAATTAAACCAAATTGCTCTACAACATTTATATTCGAATAATTATGGTGAAATTGCGTCGACAGAAGTCCTTTGCATAATAAATTAAATTAATTTTAATTACTAATATGAGGACTGTATTAATGAGTAATTTACAAATATTTTGGTACATTGACAAATGAAACTAGAAATAAATTTCGAATAATGGTGGAAAGTTGAAAATTACTGGAATTTTGTATTTAAAAGAAAAGGAAAAGGGGACTAGGTATAGTGTTGAATAAACCTACCTATTTCTTGACAAGTCAACATGTGTTGTGACGTGTCTTGCTGATGTCATCTCCCATCTCATCCCAATCACACTCTCTTCTCACATAATTCTTTTCTTAATTTTGTCATCCTCATTAATGCTTGAATTTTCAAGACTTCAAATATTAAAACTGTTTGACAGTTTTTTTTTTTTAATTTTTGGCTAAATTCATATAATTATATAATTCGTGTATTATATATATATATATAATTTGAGATTAATTTATATATTATCTACACCATTACTATTATAAAAAAAAAAAAAAAAAGCTTTGTTGTTGTGCCGACTTTGAAACGTTCGAATTTACTCTTTAATCTATTTATTCCCTCCAATAAAATTTGGTTATAATAGTAATTTTAATATTTTTTTAATGAATTTATTAAGATACGTCTCAAACTTCCTCAAGCCACTATTCCATGACTGGTAACCAACTTATCAATAATAAAAATTGACGCTTATTTTGTTTTGGATCGATATATATTATTTCGCCATCTTTGAAGCATAACAAAAAAAAAAGATAGATGGCGTGGTTAAGGGTACAATTGACATTTTACATGGAATACTATATAGCAAGAGAGATCTCAGTGGGAGGAGATTTTAATTCAGATTGGATTCGATTAGACTTGAATTAATTATGTGGCAAGTACAATAAAATTATCGTATAATTAATTTACAATTCAAGAAAAGTGATCAAAATGTATTACACGTATTGTGTGTTGATTTGAGTAAAACAAAAATTGTGTATGTGGGCCCTCAGCATCAGAACAAGACACTAAAAATGAACAATTCATTTACCAATCCACAAATTTCAACATGATTAGAACCATTTGGAAAAACACACAGATGAAACCTACCCAAGAAACCTCAAAATTACAATTTATTCAAAACCACACTGAAAATAAATCCAAACGGACATTCAAAACCACCACATTGACCATTCAAGATGCAGATGATTCCATTCAACTCTATCCCCAGAAAGACAAAAAGACCAAAAAGGGCCCGGGTTGTCTCCAAACGAAGTGGAGATTTCCAAAACACGACAATTAAAACCCACAATAATAATAATAAACAAAACACGTGTAACAAAAATCGTGTGGTCTGATACATAGATGACGTGTTCCATGACCTTAACCTAGATAAGGATGTTGGGTGCTTCAAACCCTGGAAGCTGCTACGCCATTTCATCTCCAACTCCCACTACTCTCTCTCTCTCTCTTAATTTCCACACACATAACATATATAAAAAAAAAGATACAAGCAAACTCATAAGATAGTGCAAATATACAAATTACTCCCTATGAAAATAAAAATAATAATTTATCTTCTTATATTTTTTAAAATATAATAATTTATTTTTTTATATTTTTCAAAATAAAGCAATTTACCAACTAAACAGGGGTAAATTATTTCATTTTAAAAAATATAAAAAAATAAATTACTATTTTTTTTATATAAAAATAATTCACTCATTATTTACGATATCATAAAAAATTATATATATATATATATATATATAGAGAGAGAGAGAGAGAGAGAGAGAGAGAGAGTGGTAATTGAGTGGTGTCTGGATCACAGCCTTTTTCTATGCGTTTATTTTTCTACAGAGTAATAATTAATTAATGTGCGCAAGAATGCATGCATGTCTAGATTGAACTAATCGACCATCTACACATGTGGATCCCATTATATCAGATTCTTGTACCTATATATATATCTTATCGACCATCTACACATGTGGATCCCATTATATCAGATTCTTGTATATATATATGTGTCTTTAATTCTTCTTTGTTTTTCCTAATAAATGTCAAATGGGGTCATCATATATTCCTTAATTTGTCATTATATGTAATTTTTAATTATTCTTTAATCAAACTAATTAATGGGTTTCTAAAAGGTTCTACATGACATTAATTTATATACATATAATTTGCACCTAACCATTTCCTGTTCAGGTTTGTGACTTGCGTGGTCAGCAAGTGTTGCTATTTCTTTCCATTTTTTTATAGATAAATTAGTTCTTAAATTGAAGAATTTATTTGTGAAATATATATGTGTCCCTACAAGAAATATAATATTTAATTATGGTTAACTATCATAATTAATTATAAATAATCATAATAAATAGTTATTAAGCACGATCATGCAACTGTTGTTGGTCGTGATTTTTGTAAGGGTGGCTAAAATATTTGTCATGATTAAAAGTCATGACAAATATTTTTACCATTCTTTTTAGATGTGGCAAATAACTTTTTCATTGTGAAAAAAATAATATTTTTGCATTGATTTCATTTAACTGTAGTTTATTATAATTATTTACTATAATTTTTAGTTATAGACATTAATATTATAGCCAATAATATAATCTTTTTCTATGGTGTATTAATATTTGAATTAAATATTATATTGGTTTTCAGTGCATTGTGGATATTCCCTGAGGTGCAGCGGCAGCGTCGCCGCTGTACCCAGCCCCCCCCTCAGCCACTGACGCCCCAACTGAGGGAGCAGTGCAACCAGCAACCGAGGATGCTGCAGACAACGAGCTACTGCCGGGGCTTTAGTTTATGATTTGTTCTAATTTTCAATTTATGCACTTTATAAAATGATATTATTTATTTATTTTTTTATTAATTATAATTTTTTATTTGTATCAAAATTCAATTGCACTACAAGGATCGAAAGAATTGAGTTAAAATTCTAAGAATTTAGCACTCTAATGTTTAAGTCAGTAACGTATTGACTGAATAAATGAAAGAAAAACTTGAATCAAAATGCGAATAATGGTTGAAAATGATGTTTAAGTATGAAAATCATGTTAAGTGTAAAAAGTATGCTAAGAATAGTCTAAAAATCAAGTGAGAATGAGAGTAAGAGCATAATAGCTCGTGTTGTCAAAGTGATTGCGCAATCTTCAATTTATAAGCATCCCTATACCCGAAAGGTAGTTGGGTTGAATCCAATATCAATGGATAGCTGCACGTGTTAGCTACATAATAGGAAAAAAGTATCAGAATTTTTTACTTATCTAAACAAAAATATGGCCATTTGCCCAAGTATCCAGGAATGCAGCTACTTACTGACTAAAAAGTCAATTTCAGTCAGGTCTCTCGGAGTTAACTCGAAATTTTTTACTATGATGTGTCTTGAAGTATCAACCACTTGTATGACGTGGCCTCCGTGCTGTATGATAACTCAGCTTGCTGGACTGGACGTATTCTTTGAACATATCAGGTTAGAAAAAGTATATGCACATGTCGACTACTAAATTATATATATATAAAAGAAAAGAGAATTGGAGCAAAGGATTAGGAAAGTGAAGAAGAAGTAATGAACCTGGATGAGAAACGTTGTTATCAGTTTTGAGAGTAGAAGAAAAGGTGGTCCAAATCGCCAGAATAATCAATCAATCAAACCCTTTTCCTCACATTCCTCGAACCTTCTTTCTCTTCCCCCCCCCCCCCCAACTTTTTAATTAATCATTATTATTACTCCTAATTATCTATTAATTAATTGGTCTAATATATTTTCAATGTTTTGTCGACGGGTCAATTCATTGCTATCATATGATTATGTTCTCACACTTTAATTAATAAATAATTCTCACCCTATTTAATTATTTTTATATCATACGTAGTCGACTATTTTCTGGTCTTATGGAATATAACGCACACATTATTATTATTATTATTATTATTATTAATTAAGAAAAAGTTGGATTATTCTTTGTATTGTAAATGATTACGATTTAAAAATCATAAGAAATTAATTTTTTTTATTAAAAAATTGCAATTTTGTTGCTATGAGGTGGCAATTTAGATCCGATTTTAAATTTGTAACTGAGGATTATAATTAAAAAAAATATTTAATCCAGATGCCATTAGGAAATGCTTGTAGGATTAGTACATTACTGCACGCATGACTCTTGTTTTGTCGATGTGACATTTTTGCTCTAGTTATATTTGGTTTAAATATGTCGTCCCTTTAGTTATAAGATTAAAATTATATCTTTTTCCCCCTTGCGTTCCTCATTCCAAAAATAGTCGGAAATTTAAAAAATAAGAAAAACTAAATTAATTAAGTCACGTGTAAAACGTGTGATAATTTATAATTGCATCAACATTTTCCAGCTAGATTTGGACTAAATGTTGCCAATTATTTATTTAAATTGCAGTCCTCAATTGCAATTCTCAAATCCTACATAAGTGATCTATAGTTATGAGGGCCAATGCAAAAACTTAAAAGCTTTTTTATGAGCATCTGTCGTTATTTTAGCTATGATCAGAATATTTGTCATGATTTTTTAGCTACAACTAATATTTTGATTTCACATGAAAAAAAAAAAAAAAAAAAAAATTGTTGAGAGAATTGATTTTGAAATATTTAATTTTAAAAAAAGTGACTATGGTGCCGAGACATATAATTTTCATAATTGATAATGCAGATGTAGATTGTAGTAAAATTTCAAAACTGACGTTATTCTTAAAATTAGTGATAAAATTAAAAAAAAAATCCAACGGGCAAAATGAGTAATTAGATGAAAAATAATTACGATGGGATTGATAACTGTGAATTATAACTTTTATCATAATCTGATTTTAATGAAACTTAATTTTCAAAAATGATTATTGAAAAAGGGACTAAATAATTCAAAAAACTTACATTCGCACTGAAAACATAGGTTTGACATGCTCACTCGTAGAGCCAAACGGACCCTTCCCTTAATGGGTTTCAATGATATACTTAATTATTAAAATGTGTTTGATAAATTTCATGATAAGTTTGAACCGATCAATTTGATTTGGATAAGAATTTTTTCTTCGATTGATTCATTTAAAATCAAATTTATGCAATTTATGTGAACAATAATTAACTAATATAAGTGAGGCCCATTGACAATATAACACTGGACCAGCCCAAAATGAGAGTTGGCTTGGGAAAGCCCACTAACATAGCAACCCTTATATGAAAAACCTCTCTAATTACACTTTGCACCCTTTGTATCTTTCTATTACCACTTTGGGTCCTCCAATTTCTCAAAATTGGCTACGTATAATTAAGGGACAATTACACCACCCTTCTATTAGAGGTTTGAAAAAATTATATATAAATTTTATATAATTTGAAAAAATTATATATAATACCCCTAACAAATAGATCTATTTGTTAATTAAAATTTACATAATTTGTTGATATTAAAAAAAAATGAATAAAATTTCATATATATTTCTAATTAATTTATTGCAGGTCAAAAAAGTATATTATAGTCAAATTAACCTCACACATCTTCACATACTAATATATATGAGAATATATTTTCACACACTAATGCATGTGTGATCTTCACACACTAATTCATGTATGAGATATATATTCACATTTGTAAGGTTAGTTTGGTTAGAAAATAATTATTTGACATGTAATAAATTAAAAACAAGTCAATTATGAATAAATATGAATTTACATTCTATTATTTTTTTTCTAATATTTACAAATTTGATAAATTTTAACTAAAAAAATATATTTATTAGATATGAACAAATATCAAAATACAAAATATAATTTTATAAATTATATAAAATTTACGTATAATTACACCAATTTGAGAGGAGGCAGATATTCCCAATAATGAATTATTTCTCTACATCAAAATGAACATAAGACGGTATATCTAAGGGCAATTAATTGAGAGTATATGAACACCCCCGCCCCAAAAAAAGAAAAAAAAAAAGAAAAAGAAAAAGACAAGTGAATTTTGGACCATTTATATACCGGCGGCCGTTGGCGGTGGCGCTCAGCCTGCAAGTACTGGCCATTCAGTCTCCAGCAGGCAATGGCTTTCTGCGGAATATCTCTTCCTTCTTCAAACCAACATCACCCCCATTTCCTCATTGTTCAAAATCTCAGCTCAGCTCCTTCATCTCTACCATCAAAAACACAACGACCACCGCTTTCTTCCTCCCCGTTGAACGCCACCACCATCACCACCTCGTCGTCTTCTCTATCTTCTTTTTATTCTAATGGGAAGTGTAGTGGAAGATTGCCAGATGGTGTGGATAGAAGAATTTTCAACCTCTCAGTTGTTGGGTTTCTGTTATCAATTGATGAACCCTTAACAAGATTCTTGTTTTTCTCGAAGGCGCTGGCCTCCCAAGTGTTGGAGCTCGACAGATACACCGATTCCAAAGAAGGGTTTACTTTCCTCGTACCATCTTCCTGGATTAAGGTTCTTTTTCCGCTTTCTAAGTGAAATTTTTCACTCTCACTCTCACGCGTACACACACACACACACTCTCCCATGTTACATTCTCTGCAAGATCCTATCTAAAGAGACGTGATAGAAGTAAACAGCAATTGCATTATCCTTAAAACCAGGCAGAATGATGTCTCATTACAACTAGTTGTGTGTTATTTGATGGTTTTGGGAACTAATGTGGATGGAATCCATTTTAATCAGGTGGATAAAGCGGGGGCAACTGTTCTGTTCGAGGATTCAAACAAGAAAGCAAATAATGTAGGTGTAGTTGTGATTCCAACTCGGATTTCTAGTCTTGGTGAATTTGGGACTCCTCAGTTTGTGGCGGATAAGCTTATCCAGGCTGAAAGACGTAAGGTCTGTAAATTTGGTTCCTATGCTAAGTGTGATTGCTGTGCTGTTTGTGTTAGTCTTTCGATGTGGGGTTTACATTGTGGTGAAACCAAAGTTCGGTGGTAATTCTGCTGAGTCTCATGGAATGATGAAAGGAAAACATAGAATGCGTTACCCGTACAGTTCGTGTTATAAGGAAATAAAGAAACCAAGTTACATGGTATAATCCGCTTCGGAAAGGCGAGCGGGGAAGTGAATTGCATTTGCATTCAGAATATAGGTTGTTATGTATTACCTAGTGTTGCCATGTTATATATTCAAGTTTCAGTATGTAGCGGTGTATGTGTTGATTCGATTCTCTTATTCTAGGGAACATGCATAGTGCGGATTGATGTCTGATCTTTTTTTAAGAAGGAGAAGAGCTTCTTAATGCCGTCTTTTGCTCTTTGATTCCCTGGTTACAAGTGAAGCAGTTTTGTAGTGAAAGAATTAGGCTACTTCCTTTTCTCCCAGGCCTTTTTTATCCTTGTTTGTTAAGCTCTGCAATTTGTGATTCTTCGTTGTTACAGACCTTATTGATATGAAATTTCAAAATGTTCAGGAAAGTACAAAGGAAGCTGAGGTAATTTCTGTGTCGGAGAGATCCGGTCATGCAGGGCTTCAAGTGTATGAGTTTGAATACAAGGTAGATAGCACCAGGGGAGGGCTGAAAAGGGTCTTTTCTGCTGCATTTGTGACATCTAAGAAGCTCTACCTTTTGAATATCACTCACTCTGATGGGTTAGATAACCTTCTCGACATGGAGAGGAGAATGATACTGGAACAAGTTTTGCATTCGTTTGATGCCGTTCCTTCAACCTAAATGTGGATCATATGTTCTTTCTTGGTGTCCTCCATCTTGTACCACCAGCTTGAGCACAGAAACTCAGGTAAGCTGTTTCCGTGTTTAGGTTGTTGATAATCTTGTTGGTGCTTGTTTGCAATGGATTTTATTTATGTAGCTATTTATCGCTCCCGTCGTTGAGGCTATGAATAGGATCCTGGAAAACAATTTTTGAGGCTCCAGATAAAAGGTTCCTCATCTGATAGCTAGAAACTAGAAACAAGCCGAACATATGCATTGGCATCTAACATGAGACTAGGAAATAGACTGATCAAAATGTTTCAAGTGCAGTAGAGAACTCAGTCCTAGACTTTTACATCACATTTTTTTGCACAGTGGATTGCTCTGCTTCATTTTTGCATAATTGTCTTAAGAATTTGTAAGGATTGAAAAAGGCACAAGTTCCAGTTCAAGTGGTGAGAAAGAGGGCCAGTTCTTTTAGTGCTACAAAGATAGAAGCCCACTGCCAGACGAGAGACTACCGTACTCAAAACTGGTGAAATACCACCAAATGATATCCCATTTGATTTCGTGAACATGCCATTTCTGTGGTTCTTTTTCTTGAATAACAGAATCTCATGCATTTGATTTTGAAATGCGTATGGATACATAGGCATGCAATCCTTTGGGATCACCATAAGTACAGTCAGAAGCTGTTCAAAGATAGAGCAGCAAGGATGCATCTGAGTTTGCTTTTATTTTGATGAAACATCTAGACACAGGAAGACACGGCTACGAGACATCAAGGGAAAAATATCTCTAGTGATCTCTTGAATTTCTTGCAAAACTGACACAGAAGCCGGCTTTTATCTCGACGTCTCGTAACAGTGTCTTCCCATGTCAGCGTGGTTCTCAAAACATAAACAAAAATTACTTCAGTGTCCCGGGCAGAGCCCTATACCGAGTCTCGACTCTCCACTTACAAAATCATCTTTTTTTCAGGCAGTGCAAGATAGTTGCTCTCGACAAATGGAATCCCCGACACAGACAGCTACCTGTAAACACTCTCGTTTAACACCAGGGCCATAGTACATTCTTCCGAGTTTATTTTCAAGTGAGTTCATTCTTTCATTTGGTACTGATATCAGCATTGCACATCAACAGATGAAGTTTCATGCATATGAATATGTGTATTGATTCAAGAAAACAAACACTTGCCAAATTCTAATATCTGAAAGCACCTGGAGATTCAGCTTATGCTTCTCAGCAATGAAATATTCAAGATTGTATTACAATTTTCTTCTCAACTGTGCTTGCTTGTCCAAGACATCCCATCTCATTTTATCTCATTAAAACCAAGTGAGATAAAATTACAAGCGATGTAAATATTTGACAGAACATTGAGATTGAGTTGAAACTAAGTGTGAAGGTGGGAACGCTAATTATTGCGGCTGCAACTTGCAGCTTCCGTTATCAATATAAATGCAACAAGCCGGAAACTGTTATTTGTTGACATCTCAGTTTTATTACCGCCTTTTCATATAAATTATTTTTATTTTTTAAAAATTTACACGTAAATTCATTTACACAAACTACTTTTACTGTTTGAAAAATTAAGTATACATTCATAAAAAATGTTAACAATTATTATATAAAAGATAGGGATGGTTTTTGTATGTACACAAAAGACAGTAATAATTTAGGTAAATAGACTATAAATCAAATATTATAAATGAAATTATCCCTGTTTTCTAACATAAAGTTACAAGTTAGAGAAATCGAGACGGTACTTTGTGCTACACATATCAAATGACCGGTTGATTTATTATTTACTATTACTTGGTCGAAATTAAGATGAAGATGACATAGACAGTGATCATCATGATGACATCAAGTCTGAGAATAAAACTAATTCCGAGGACTATGAGGTGTCGTAAATGCCTTAAAACAAAACAAGAAAAGTCAAAATTCTGAGATCCACTCTGACCCGGAAACAGTCTTGCTTACCAGTTTCTTGTATTCAACTGCTCACCACCTTTTTAATTTTTTTCAGACATTTTCAAAAAAATTGGAGCCATTTTCAGTTCTGATCATTACCATGGATCAGGACAGTTTTCTTGGTACGATAAATTCTTTGTCGAAATACATATAAATTACACATTTGAGCTAATATACTTAAAACGTGAGTTTTTCAAAGTCTACAGAGATTCACGGAGCTAAGTGTTTCCCTATTCCAATAATAAGAAGTAGAAGGGGACCTCTACAGATATTAAAGTGTTTTCAATATTTTAAACTTGATATTTTTTACATGCAAACGCAAAAGAACGGCGCTGGTTGCTTCTTGTCAACACATAGCCCACTTGCACGAAAAATATTATTTTGTTCCGCTCACACAATGATGGTGGTAGTTTCAATTCAAATTCTTTCGAGATTTATAATAAAAGATTATAGTTTATGAAGAATGATAATTTAGGTTCAAAATAATTTTAATTTGACCTAAAAGTTTATTTTAGGTATTACGGATAGGTCATATGATAAATTTTAGCCAAATTAAGTTTTTTTTTTTTTATTGAAATCATCATTTTTTTCATAAATTACTGTCATCTTTTGAAAATTTTGAATTTTCCCGATATGAAACTATCACCACCTCGTGCAAAATTGCATTTTTTCCTACTCATTTGAAAAATTCTTATATAAACTACCTATCTAATCACATAAAACATATCATGTAATGATCTATTGTTTTCAAATTGTAATCAATCGCACCATAATAAATTGCATTTATCATATCAGAGGTCGGCATTAGAGTTTCCCGCGGCCCTCAGTCTTGGGATGATGAATGAATTCAAATCTGCCCAGTAGAGAAAACCATGCACTCCCACCTCCTGCTTTTCTACAGTTTTGACTAAACCGCCGTTTATGAACGAGTCAACCCCCACCTCCCTAAATACCCCAGAACACCGAATTGTTTTTCCTTCTGGTAGGCATGTATGAGAATCGACAGGCTTCTTGAGTTTTATGTCCCTGGATTCTTGATTTTTGCCCTCTGGTCTTCATGTTTTGAGCAGCGAGAGGTTTCTTGCTTTGTTGAGTTTTACGTTTGACAGAATCTTGGAATTTCTCAAGTTCAAGAAGCAGTAGGTGGAGGAGATGGATTCGGCGGAGAAACGGCTCAACGAGCTTGGGTACAAGCAAGAACTGAGAAGAGAAATGGTATAACCATAATTCCAACTCAAATTTCTTGTTCTTGTTTACGACTGTATGTTAATTTGGAAACTTGTCCTGTTTGCAGACCTTATTCAAAACACTAGCCATATCCTTCTCAACAATGACACTCTTCACTGGGATCACCCCTCTCTATGGTTCCAGTTTACTGTATGCAGGGCCTGCCCCTCTTGTTTGGGGCTGGATTGTCGTCTCGTTCTTCACCTGGTTCGTCGGCCTCGCCATGGCCGAGATTTGCTCCTCCTTCCCCGTATGTCTCGTTTCCCCCGAGGAACATTGGAATTGACTTGAAACTACTACTATTGTTTAATTGTTGTTTGTGTCATGTGAATTGTGATCATAGTACAGACATTCCTTGTTTACGTGCCTTAACGAATTATAGGAAATCAAGAAACTAGAAACATGTTTGAGAAGAGTAATTCTATGATCAGAAGCTCATGTTGCTACCGTAATGTTTGTATTGCTTGAATCTGAACTAGTGTATGATCACTTTTCTGAATTGCCAGACTACCGGCTCACTGTATTTCTGGGCTGCACATTTAGCCGGCCCGAAATGGGGCCCTTTTGCTTCTTGGTGCTGTGCTTGGCTCGAGACAATAGGGCTGATTGCAGGCATAGGGACACAGGTGAACATACAAATCATTGATGTAATTTGTATATTTCCTGCAGCAAAATGTTCTAACGAATTCCTTCCCGTTCATCTGTTTGTTGTTTTAGGCCTATGCAGGATCTCAGACGCTGCAGAGCATCATTCTGCTATGTACTGGTACAAATAAAGATGGGGGATACTTTGCTCCTCGATGGCTGTTCTTGTGCATGTATATGGGGCTCACCGTTATATGGGCAGTGCTGAACACATTTGCGCTGGAAGTCATTGCATTCATCGATATCATCTCAATATGGTGGCAGGTGATTGGTGGATTAGTAATAGTCATTATGCTTCCTCTTGTGGCCCTGACTAGGCAGCCGGCTTCATATGTTTTCTCCTCATTTGAAATGGCGCCCGACTCGACAGGGATATCTAGCAAACCGTATGCAGCCATTCTTGCTCTTCTTGTCAGTCAGTATTCTCTTTATGGATACGACGCCGCAGCCCATCTGACTGAAGAAACAAAGGGTGCTGACAAGAATGGTCCTATAGCAATTCTCTCAAGCATAGGGATCATTTCAGTATTCGGATGGGCATATATATTGGCTCTTACCTTCAGCATTCAGGTATGTATTTCCTTGTGCGCCTCTAAAATATTCTAAAATTACAAAAAGAACCTCAAGCAGTGACATGTATTAATGTTGAACATGTAACGAAGGATCAAACTCCATGTTCTGACAATTTTAAAACATAACTGATGATTGCGACTCTTCTTTCAGGATCCTTCTTACCTGTATGACAAATCTAATGAGACTGCGGGCGTATTTGTTCCAGCTCAAATACTCTATGACGCGTTTCATGGCCGATATCACAGTGCTACTGGAGCAATAATTTTGCTCTTTATCATTTGGGGTTCGTTCTTCTTCGGGGGGCTGTCGATAACCACCAGTGCAGCCAGAGTTGTAAGCCTCACATACTTATTTGAATGCTTTGCGAATTAACTTCTTTTTAGTTTAAGGTAGGTCTTACTGTGTATGAAAACAATGATCCAGGTTTACGCTCTGTCAAGAGATAAAGGAGTTCCATTCTCATCAGTATGGAGAAGAATCCACCCAAAGCACAAAGTACCTTCAAATGCAGTATGGCTTTGTGCTGCTATCTGCATTCTTCTGGGGCTACCAATCCTGAAGGTTAACGTAGTCTTCACTGCCATAACGTCCATATGCACGATCGGATGGGTTGGTGGCTATGCTGTGCCCATCTTTGCCAGACTGGTGATGGCAGAGGAGAACTTCAATGCCGGACCATTCTACTTGGGCAGGGCAAGAAGGCCAGTTTGCTTAGTAGCCTTTCTCTGGATTTGTTACACCTGCTCGGTCTTCCTTCTGCCGACGTACTACCCCATCACTTGGGATACTTTCAACTATGCACCAGTTGCTTTGGGTGTTGGTCTGGGCTTGATTATGCTTTGGTGGATGGTGGATGCAAGAAAATGGTTCAAGGGCCCTGTTAGGAATATCGACACGCCCAATGGAAAGGTTTGATACCAAATTGTCGGGCTGGCGAAGGTAAGGGATAATTACACTGCCACTGTCTTGATGTTTAAGCATATTTCATTACATATTCTTTGTAATGCATAAAATTTCGAGAGCATCGATGTAATTATCACCACACATAATGCAGAGTCCTCTGATTAAATAGAAATATAGTTCCCACTGTCTCCAGTACTATATACACAAACATGTTGCATTTGGTATTATTCCCCATTTAGGTACTTGTCACTCAAAGACAATGTCAATTTGCTCAAGTGTACAGTTCATAAATCTTACATCTGTAGCCTGGTGTACTAACTTTAGAAGGGGAACTCTTGCATTAGCACTAGATAGTCCTGAAGGAGAATGTTTCAGGTTGACATGTTCATGAAACCAGTTTACCATCATGAAAACCCGACAAGAAGGTATTCTCCGCTTCCATGACAATATCTTGCTTCCTTCCTTCTTGAGAAACTAGAAAATGAGGCGGCAATAGCTGCAGCTTGGATTTCAGCTCTTTCCATTCTTCCTTAAACAAATTGTAGCTTGAATTTTTGGCCAGTACATCTACTGACACCTCCTTCCTTTCGATCATCTCACGTGCATATCGATCAAACTTTTCAATCTTGTCCAGCAAAAACGAACGCCTGCCTGAATCCATTTCACCGGTGATGTGGTATATATTATCTCTGGCTTCCTCTACTCTAGCCCAGAAACAAGAATCTTGCGTCAAACTTGCAAACCTGCTTCTTGGGTTGCTTTCTTCATTCCCTACTTTTCTGTCCCTCCACCACTTGTCAAAAATCTTGAACCGTTTTTCCCTGCCGTGCTCAATGTAGTGGCCTTTCTGCTTATGCATGCCTGTTCTGTAGTATTCAGCAATTTCCAGAGGCTCAACGAGGAGCTTGTAGAAGTTGGAAGCATTAACGTACTTTGGCTGCTTGTGGAAATCATGAGTCAGTTGATTCGTTTCCAGCATGTTGATCAACTCATCCCAGAACTGTCCGAGCCTGATCCGGTTCATGTTCACTTTCGAGCCTCTCTTTGAAGCAGTTCTTCGCTTGAACCAGTCGTAGTACCCCAACTGATCATCAGAACTATCGCAGAACGCCTTATACCACTCTATCTGAGCCCTTAAAGGAGATATCTTAGCTAAGGAAACAGCCATCTTAGCATTGTTGAGGTTGCGCTTACATCCTAACTTTCTTGCCATTGCAAGGCAGTTTCTTGCAGTCCCATAGGCTGGTTCCTGTCCAAAACAAGCATCAGCTGTAATAAACTTCACAAAGTCCTTGAATCTTTCAGTTGTAAACTTATAGTTACCTGAGAAGCTATCCCTGATGACTGCAAAGCCAACGCAATCCCAACCTCGTTGCTCGACTCAGGAAAGTAGGGTAACTCTGCCGAGCTTTTCCTCCGCAAGAACTGCCAACACACTTTCCCCACATAATCTTCATACTTGAGATGATCGTATACACACGACTCAACGGAGCCCTTTGCCAGCATCAAGTAAAGTAACTTGACAATAGCCATTATGTTATCCAAGCAAATGGCGCCGTTTTCTGTGCAAAACATGTAACTCCCAAACGGCCAAAACGAACGTACTCCTCCACCGTCACATCCTGATCTTGACCTCTCTTCAAGACAAGCCAACACTTTGTCCAACACTTGAGCATTGTTCTCATAGGACAACTGTGAAGCAAGTTGCTCGAAAACTGGGGACGACATGGATAACTGCCAGAACGCGAAGAGGGCACGAAGATGTGCTACAAACGGAGATGCCGGCGCAAACAGCAGCCTCGGCACTATGTCGTGCTGAGCCACAACGTGACAGAAGTTGCCGCCCCATCGTTCTTGGAGGATTGCTTGGGAGAAGGATTCATTGCCAAGCATCGGCGAACCATACGTGATGCATAAAACGTCGATGGAAGGTGAAATGTTCTGAGTAATGGAGAGGAGCCAAAGGGCTGAGAGGGAAGCAAGAGCGCCGCCTAGAGAGTGGCCGGTGAAAACTACTGATTTGCTTGAGTTCAGTACTTCAAGAATCTGCATCAATGATCGCAAGGACACCGTTATAATCCACATTCGTAATACTTTCAAGAGCATAGCATTTCAACCGCAGCTTCTCTTGAACTAGCTTATAAGTTGTAAAATAGATTATTAGAGAGTGAAGAGACATGCATGCATGCATACACTTGTATATTTGTAAGGTAATTGGTCATTTTTCTTGAACCATACATCAATCACACCATAAGTGTATCGTATAACTAGTTCAAATCCGATTTGAATTAGATTTTTCCCACAAGAAATATCAAAATCAATGAGTTGATAAGTCTTTAAAACAAGAATGGGGCAACAATCTCTTTTTTTTTCGACGTAACGTATGCTCATTTTTCAAAGTTTTATTTGTTTATTTATTTTTTTCAAAAAGAGTTCTCAATTTTTGCACCCTAAACAGATGGATTGGGTTTTCAATTACAAATCATGTTACGTTTTCTACATTTCATATATACACATCACGTCATAGTGTACAAAGATTATGTCATTTATTTTATTTCATAACAGATTTTATACCCATAACATGTATATATTAAACAAAATCGAAAATTCAATCTATTATACGGATGTTCTGAATCATATTCCAATAGCAGAACTCAACTCCATGATCTAAAACGAAAGTCCCATGACTTCTTTAATAACATATTATTTTATGCTCGAAATACAAAATTACACAAAATAAATAAAAAAAATATTCGAAATCTTTCACAAATATATTCTTCTTTTTGTTTTTTTTTTTATTATTTGTGTGAACTGAAAATTGGTAGATATTAGTGGGTGAACAGCAATTGTTGTCCACTAAAGCAGTAATCTTCCTCAAGTCACTCACTCTGTGTGTGAAAATGACACTCGGAACTGTTTTGCTTAGCAGACTTCAATAATTGACGTACAATACAAGGATGTCTTCTTTGACCACCCACCCCTACCTCTACCCCACATCCATCCCATCCCACCCTTTAAGGATGAAAAATTCTAATTCAGGCCTAATTCGGTCAAAGTCAAATTAATTATATGAAATATTTAATATATTTTTATGTAATTGATATATAATTAAAAAAAAAGTGATTAATCACATTACAAATATAATATATTATTTTGTGATTGGTTTGATTCTATTAAATTTGATTCAGATAAAAATTTTCTTCATTATATATATAGGTATGTATTTTGTGTTAGAATTCAACAAAATATAAATTTAGGTAGCCGTCTGCTTCGGGAATGCACCAAACCGGACAAAAAATCATGTCAGCGCAGCCCAATTGCAATCAACTACTCTTAAAAGGTAAAGTTGCAAAATTAGCCCCATATTTTAGAGTTATTTCATACTTATCCCACATCTTATGAAATATTAAAATTAACATCATATTTTGTTAAAAGATGCAAAAAGAGTCCAAAAATGTTTCCAAAAAAACCCCCCCTTTTTTACGTGGGGGTCTTTTTCTAATGTTTTTGGACTTCTTTGCAGTTTTAAACAGGATACGAGGTTAATTTTAAAATTCTGTAAAGTATGGAGTCCAGTATTGTGTGCTTGCAATAGCCTCCGTTTTTGTGGTGGGATAAGTTGTAAAGAAAATTCTAAGTTAAGCAGTAATAAAAATTGAGAATTTTTTTTAAAAAAAATAAAAATTAAAAGTGAAAAAAAAATTGAGGCTCGAGTGTTTGAAAAAACAACTAAATTGCAATTTTACAAATGAACTATAAAAATTGCAATTCTGTAAAGCTGCTTATAACTTTAGACTTAAATCCACTTATTAAACAATTCAGAAAGTAATATAAAAACACTATTTTTCATCTTATTTTCACTATTTACAGACAGCCTATTAGCGACAAAAAAATTAGGCAAAAACTGTCACTAATTGTCCGTATCAATAATTTTATACACAATTTTTTATTACTAATAATTAAATAGCGACAGATGGAAATGATGAAATACACAGAAACACATGCAAAGGACAATGGCATTGCAAGCAGTCCCTTTCACTTCGTTTACAAATTCATTGAATTAGTGTGAAAAGTTTTACTTTCTTCTCATTGTCCCCACAAATATTACTATGCTTTTCTTGTCATTTTCAAAACGCATCTTTTTTACTTTATACTATTTCAGATATTCTCAAATATATTCAATTCTCAAACTTAAATTTTGAATATTTTATTACAAATATATATATATATATATAATATATTTTTTAAAATATGATGTGGGAATAATATTCTGAAAGTCGTATACAAATCAACACTTTCAGCTCAAGCGATTTTATTCGGGTCGTTTCGATCTAAAGTACAAAAACCAATTAAAATTTGTATTTTATGTAATACATGTAATATCGTACAACTTTTATTACTCTAATATGTCATAATACCTTAAGCATTTCTCTTTTACGATCTATCTAATTTGACATTGGAAGGTCTTAATTAAAGTTTTTCGAGGGTGGTTTTTATAATTTTCTGTCTTATAAATCTTACCAAAAGGAATCTGAGCATACACGTACGACTGACACTATTTAAAATTAAATTACACAAACCAAAATATATAATGATATGAATTTTAATATACGCGGTATACATAAAATAATGGATTGGATCTTCTATTCTAAGTCCTCCTATGACATATTTTATCCCAATATATATATACATATATATTATTTATTTTATTTAAAAATATATATACATAATGTTTATATATTAAATAAAATAAAAAATATAATAAAATTTAAATAAAAAATCTAATCCATACCGACGAAAAAATGAAGTCTAAATAAAGATTTGGCAGATTATAAAGTTGAACGGACAAACATTAAATAGAACTTTGGCTTTTTTCGGAAATTGCACCTTCTTGATAACGACCCTCCAAACTATAATCGTTTTTATACGACAATTTGATCAAACCATATACAAGTTTAAAATTGCCACGGCTTTATATTTAGGAGTAAATTATGCCGACACTTTTAAAATAATTCTTTATTTTTTTGAAATATTCCTTCATACAATATTAGTGTAATATACCTCAAAAGGTGTTTATATAAAATTTCATTATCAAATAAAATTTGCACTTGTAATTGCAAATATAACTTCAAAGGAATATACTTATATTTTTTTTACGAAAATCGGGTGTTTGTATAATTAGACCTAACATCAATGAGTAGTTTACCTATTTATCTATTTATTCAATAATTAAATACTCTAATTATTTTAAAAACATATAGTAGTAGTAGTAGTAATAATAATAATAATAATAATAATAATAATAATAATAATAATAATAATAATAATAATAGAAAAGGAATCTTGATTGAAGGCAAGTTGCGCCAATTTTCAATCATGATTATCACAGGGAATTTGTGACGACCCCACCATTCTATTTAACTATTTTCATTTATTTTTAACTATTCATTTACTTAATTTTAAAGAAAAAAACTCGACTTGATCTTTCCCAAAAAATCGTATATTTTTCTTTTTCTTTTTTATTTTATGGTATCCCAAAAATAAAATTTGTAAGATTAAAAGGGCCAAAAAAAAAAAAAAAAGGAAAAGGGTAGTGATGATCATGGTTTCCAATTTTAAATACAAAAATATATTATTAAATTTAACTAAAAATAATTGCTCGAAAGTCGGAACGAACTAATTACACTATTAAGTACTCATTACATTAATAATTTAAATATAATTAAATTTGATTCGAGCTAGAATTTAAATACAATGTAAAATATGATCGACAAGAAATTCTAGGGCTGGAAATTAATTGAAAATTGAATCAAACGGTAATGATAATTGAATTTGAAGCAGGCAAAAAAAGAAACAAGAAATTACCTTGTTTTGGAAATTCTGGGAATGATAGAAAAAGAGAAAGAGTTGGAGCAGGCCACCGTGGACCATGACGGGTTCTTGTTCTTGATCCCCGCCACCACAAAACGTACCGGCGAAAACGCCCTTGCCGCCCCCACTCTCCAGCTCCACCAAACTCCGGCAGCTCTCCTCCGAGCAATCCACCACTTGCACGCCGGAGAACGCCACGTACGCCACCTCCGCCGCCCGATGGACCGCGAAGCTCTGGTGGGCTTCGGCGTTTGCATGGCTGCACAGCCGCCATGACTCCTCCAGGAGGGGCGTGGAAGCAAGATACGTTGCCAGCATCTCACTGGACTCAAACCTGCAGCAAGAAGTCATGTGATATTTGAGAGAGAAAAATGATTATTTGGTTTAGACAATTCTAAGTCAAATTCAGGACTGGAAAATCTTTAATTAAAATTTTATCAAAAAAGAAACAAGTTTCCAACTTACTCAGAAGTTTCGGGCTCCATTGAAGCTTCCTTTCCTCTCTTAGTTCCCTTTGAGGTGGTATATATGTGGAAAGCCTTTTCAAGACTCTTGCCGAGTCGAGTCCAACGTATTATTACTTAAATTTAATTATTTGAATTCTCATTTGATTATAGGTTTTTATTATTGATTGAATTATAAATTAAGTTCAAATAATTTGATATTTTTAAATATATTTCATTAGATTTATATTAAAAGAGTCGAATTCGAATTAAATTTGAAAATTTAGCGGGTACCATTTTTTTGATTGAAGATTTAATTATTAAATTTAATAAATCGAATTGAAACAAACTTTTATATGATGAGTTTCAATGGATGTGGTACAAATTGGGAGAGGGTCTTCAAGACTTGTTTCTAATTGAAGTGATTGCCCCCACTTCTTGAGTGGGATGGGTTGCCTTGTAATTATGGCTCCACTAGTTTCAATAAATTGGATTGAGTCAGACAGATTGTTATTTATATTTATTTGTATTATTATTAAATTTAAAATTTTAACTTCAATTAAGTTTTGATTATAAAAGGTATTGAGTTTAAATAAATTTTTACTAATTAATAACATGAATTGAACTCGTGTAATTTGATATTTTTAAGTGTATATCACTAATTTTACACTAAATGAATCGAGTTCAAATTAAAATTGAAAGTTTGTTGAGCAAAAATGTTCGAACGTGATTCGTTAATTTCAAAAAATTGAGTTGTAGTCGAGTTTGATTTATTTTTCAGTCCTGATTTTCACTAATTTTTTTCTTGTTTTTCTTGGGAGTGGGTGTAATTATGAAGATATCTTACATTACATGATCATCATTGCATGTGATTGTTTTGGTACTATTAAAAATGTACAGTGAGTAATTGAGTATCAACAATTGCTTCACCACATTACATTGGTATAATACAATTCAAAGATAACTGCACGATACTCACATAAAATAAATAAATAAAATAAAATAAAATAAAAAATTATTGTTGCTTTGATGATTTTTATAGTTTTAATTAGAACAATTATGGCATAATAATTATCACTAGCAATAATTAATCAATGGCAAAACTTTAGTGTAAAAAATTATTATTATAAACAATTAATAACACATATATAATGATAAAGTAGATTGCAGTTTGCATCAACAAAAATAATTATGACCATATTTTTGTTTCCACCGTCGATTTATAACGACAATTTGGTGCACTATTCTTGTCACTAAAAATTATATTGTGTATTTTTACTTAATGTATATCTTTAGGAATAAATCTAAAATTAATTACTACTTAATATTCCGTCATTAGTATTATCTTTCTTCCTAGTGATAAAATTAAAATTAAAAAAAAATTATCGTTAAATGGCTCTAGAAAATCAACATACGTCAACTAAGAATGAAATAACGCGTAATTTTTAATTTATTGATGTGGATGCATGTATTAAAAACAAATGATCTATCCTAATTCAAACAAATCTACATGGGTTGATTCTTGAAAATGCAATCTTATCACAAAAGTATATATCAATATATCTTGAACAATTGGAGATCAAATCTTTTATTAATGATAGGGCAATTTGTTGGGGATGAATGAATGGACAACACAATACGTAAAAGGTGGTCCTAATTCCTAAACCCCAACCCAACCCCACCCTTATGAAAAAGAAGTAGGAATGAACAACGCCGTGAGTGACTTTGTGCTTGACTCTATGCACATCACAAGCCCCACACCCCATTAATTTCTTCAATTTCACTCATTTCTAGTTTTGCTTCAACCACTTGCCTATATTTTTATTCACACATATAAAAAGGATGGGTCATGTTACATGTGGTTGAAATACAACATGAGTATATTAATATTGTTAGGCCATGTTTATCAGCCTACATTAGGTTAGATATCTGGCATAATTTGGGCTGATCACTCTTTTATAAATTTTTAGGTTATCGTGCAGTTGAATGGAATGACTCGGTATAAAGGGTGGTTTTTTGTTGGCTGTAATCTACTCAAATCGGATGTGATTATGTGTTGAGCTCAATTTTGTTAGTGTAGGTGATCGGAAAGCCAATTAGTTAGTTGTTTTGTAATATACTGTTAATAATCTCATGAATATACATTTATTCTTTGGCTATCTTTGTCTTGTTATATTATATGTTAGTACTGTATTTTACGAACAAAGCCAATAGATCAGTTAAACTAATGAAGTTAGGTTGTCCATTTGATGACAACTATGAAACCAACTTTCGAAAATTGGATTTAAACATTTTAAAATCGAGAACCTTCAAGAATGGGCGTTGAGGAGTTCTTTGAGACTTGAGCTAAGTGATTCATTCATATTATGAGTGTCATATTTCATTGATGATGTACGTGTGACGTCTATGCACTTTAGTGGGTGCTTTACAAGTGAGTTGTCAAGTTCACTGAATTGACTAGCAAAAATGTAGCACCCCCTACTCGCTACATCTAATTATCACTATTTCACCCTTACTTTTAAATTAAAACTCACTTTATAAGTAATTCTCTTTCAACCCATAAAATAAATTCTAAATTATCAGCATAATATATATATCACAAAAGGTACTAGATATCACCAAAAGTTTATATTTACCCCCACTAGATGTCCTCATGTACATAACTTCAAGGAAAATCATACCACAACTTAAAACACAAATCCCGATAAAAGACCAAAATATTTAACAACCCAACAATAAAAAACTCTGGCTTAAGATGTCACGGCTGACCCACCTAATAAAGACGACGGCACCGCTCAAAGTCCAAGGTGGCTAATCAGTGTGACCTATCTCCTGAAAAGTACGTGGCAAGCGCCATTGTGTGATATCCCCACACTCTTTTACTCCAGCTGTGTAGCAATATAGCACAGGACATCACAACAAACATGATACCCCCACACCACCCCAGTGTGTAGCTAACAACACAGGATATTCCCTGCTACCTCGGAATACCCCTGTACCCTACGCGCCATGGTACCTAGCTTAAATCATATATTTTTCATATCTCATTGTCAACACATTTTCATAAACCATTGACTGTGCTTCCACTAGATAAACATCATCTTTTATTTCAATTCACAATCATCATTCTATTCTTTACAACAATTACTTCCTCAATAATAACTTCCAATTTGATTTCATACAACAATCAATTACACGATCACGTAATCATACCACTCTCACGTCCAACCATTACAAACACATATGACACATAATAACAATTCCACCAATATTAGGGTAATCTAAAAAATAAACCACAACTAATCAATATACGGAAGCCACGTTTAATATTATAAAGTCACGTTCACGATCGCATCCAAGAAACCAATATGTATAACATATACAATACTACATATATATATATATATATATAACCAATTAGCTATACTTACCTTAAATCCCAAAATGTTTCGATTGCACGAGGGACTGCTTAACCCTCTACTTTGTCGTCACGTCCTATAATAAAATATTATACGTATAATCAATATATTTAGAATATTATAACTCTAAATAAAATATTATATAATGTTCGTACATTTCATACCAATCTTTTAGTATTCCACTTATATTAAAGTCCAAACCCCTGTTTCATTTTATTTTAGATAACTATACTTTCTAAACTTCTCAATCATATAATTGATTTATCAACTAAATCATAAGAATTCATTTAATCAAACCCCATAGATATTTATAACTGTCGTTTTTAATAACATTCGTAAATGAGATTATCATTAAAGCCTCATCTTTCCTTCTTAATAACATAATATTCTTTAAATATAAATTTTTGAGACATTTCTATGAATTTTCTACCAATTTATCGTTGCTATACAATTTAATTAAATAATAGTACATAGAATTACCTATGTGGTTAATCATTCCGATGGAATTGTGTAAATTAGCTATAGTAATAATTAAATCTAACAAATCTAATATTTTAATTATCCAATTATATCATTTTTATAGCAAAATGTGATATTTAATTCAACATTAATTTAAATAGCCAAAAATATAAAATACTCCGATTAAATAGTACATCGCTCAATATAATCAATATTTAATAAATAAACTAATTAAACAATATAATTATATAAATTAATATAAATTAAAATCAAAATTTCATACCTGAGATATTGCGGAACTGTGTATGTGTAATTGGGTTCTGTAAGTGTGTGAATGTGTGTGTATTAATGTGCATGTGTGTGTATGTTATGAAATGAGGAGGAGTAAAAAGGAGAGGCCCCACCGCCTCACTTCAAACTCTCTTCTCTCCCCACTCATTGTGTATGTATTTATATCATCATTTTACATATATATATATATATATATTATATAATATTATTATTATTATTTTATTATTTAATTAAACTTTTCTCATAATACCCATTACGTTCTTTCTAATTTTTTTAATTAATATAATTTGCTTTAAAATATTATAACGAACTCCAATTTAATCCGTTCAAGTTTTATCATCCCAAATTTAATCTATAATTTATTTACTAATTAAATTTAAATTTCTAATAATTACTAATTAGTCTCCCAATTACATGAAAAATTCTACGGACGTTACAAAAATTGTCATATGAAAGCCCACGTGATATGATTGGTATAACTAGAATTCTTTAGGTGAGATAGTATGGGAATTAATCCTCTGATATGAGGAGCCACAATAGCTTTGTGTATGGTACGGTTGTATCTTGGTCCTAACTGATGTGACTGTGGTATTGCATGATTGCCAAAAACCTGCACCTGTGCATTCAAAATATACATAGAGGTGGTGTGTTCAAGAAGGAATCTGCCGTCCATAATGAGATGATGGCAATCTCTCATATCTTCTAGACTATGTTAATCTCTAAAAGTCTGTGGTCACAACCATTGATCAAATAGAAAATAGTTTTTCATATTGATTAATGAAACGCATTGTCAATAGTGGGTACATAATTATCAAAGTGAAGTATGAAAACCAATTTAAAATTTACGTCCCAGACTTTGATCAGGAAATAACTTAATGGAAGGATTGTGGCCACCCATGATAGGGGTACTATTCGATTAATGAGTTGATCAAAAGTGATTAATTGAGTATAATTCAATTAGTCTACAATAAGTTAGTTGCCAGATTAAATTTCATATGTGATACAAATTCAAGTATAGTTGAAGAGAAACCTATAAAGATCACGTACAAAACACTAACAATATTGTGCGAAATTAATTGGAGAAATAATTTTGGATGTAAATCAATCATTGAATTAATTCTTGAATATATAGATGATTAATTTAAAGGACTTTAAATTAATTATTTAACTAATTGAATTATTCAATTGAGGTCCTATGTGATATGAAAGCCAAAGTATTAATTAATTGAATTAATTAAATATTTGAATTTTGGGATTAGTTGATTTTAAGTTCAAGAATTAAATAAAGATTCGATATGTTCTTGAAATTAATTTGATCAATTAATTACGAATCCAGACTCAAAATGTGTTTAATTCAAATTATGGTCAAGACTTAAGAGACCACAAAGATCTACCATGCACTAAATGCCATTGCTTAAGGGCTTGCATCCTCATGAGTGGAGCTCACGTACTCTTGACTTGAAGCAAGTTATAGAGGGAGCGCTCGGTCGTTTGAGCATATTTGCAAGGTGTGTGCACCTGTTTCCTCTCCCTCACTCTCTTGTATCTCATTCATCTTTTTCTTATGAGTTTCAAACTGATTCAAGACTTTCGTAATAAACCTAGATCACTTACTTCGTAGAAGCGTTGTTCTAGTACCACTCTTTTGAGTTTCTAGCAAGGCTTAAAGAGATACAAAATGGTGTTTTATGTGAACTTGCTATAGAGAGCTTTGTTATTTTTATAACACAATTCAATAATAAAAAAAAATAGAATAAATTGACGTCTTTTGAAATTAGTCCAATTACACAAATACTCCATGCCTCCCTTTGTAAAAGTGCACATTCATTGAGGTTGTAATTGTAATTATAATTATAATTATAAGTACACATCCTATTCAATGACGAAACTTTACCAAACATCCCTAAGTACATTGCACTAACACCCTTTCCAAGAGTCACCTGTAATTCTATAAAAGATGAGGGTGGTTTATGTAATTAGGTCTAATTTTAGGGAATATCGTCCAATAAAATATGATAAAAGAAAAGAAGTTAATATTAGTTTCTATAATGGGCTGGACCGAACATATAGAGCCCAATTAGTGCTGACTGGTTTTGGGCCCCTATGCAATATGGGCCCGTAGCAACTTGATGTCCTTATAAATTTGAGGGAGCAGGATTTAGGGTTTTTTGGTTGCTCTCTTTCAGTTTGTGTTTAACGTACTTATAAATAAGAGGGCGCGCCAATTAGGGTTTCCTACTCTTCTTTTAGTGTCTGGTGGCTGTCCATCTTTGCCAGCTGAAATTGTAATCCGGTAATTGAATTCTACCTGTTTTACCTTTTTTCTTTTTTTTTTAAATTTTCTTGTTAGTTTAGTGTTGATTTTGCTAGTTCTGTGAAAATGTGATTGTTCAAGGTTATTTTGAAGATTTTATCTTTCTTGAAGTATTTTGACTGTTGCGATAATGTTCGAGAAGGCGAAGATCTGGAGAAGTGGAGAAACGCATCGGTTTTTTAGGTTTGATTAGGTGATAAAATAGCAATAGAACAAATGAATAGTAAAGCGTTTAGGACTCTCGACCTTGAATCTATTGTTTATGTTAACTTGGCTTTACATTAAATTCACCTTATTAGCAGAATTTGTTGTACGTCGGAAGCTCAGTTTTTATTTGTATTTGTTTCTTTAGCTCCTTTGCTTTCTTGCCACTAATGAGTATTTTTGCTGAAATTTAGGTGTTTCTGTTATTCACTTAGTTGTTGAATACACCTGCCAAGATGCAGAACGAAGAGGGACAAAACATGGATCTGTACATTCCCCGAAAGTGGTAAATACCCATTATACATGTCTTTAAGTAGTATATTTGTTGAGATCTGGTTTCTTCTGGCAATTATAGATGTTGTACTATGTATGAGGGCCGTGTTAAATTGTGTTGTGGAGATAAATTGCAATTCCAAACCTGCTGCAGGCACTGCAATACCTATGACTTCCAGGCTCTTATTTTGGATGTCCTGAAGCAATCTTTGAGTGTGAAGCATCGGTGTTGTTTGATACTTGACTAATATTTGGAAATTGTAAATGCAGCTCTGCTACTAATAGATTGATTACTTCCAAGGACCATGCATCGGTGCAGATCAATATCGGCCATGTGGATGAGAGGGGCATTTACACTGGTGCATTCTCTACTTTTGCTCTTTGTGGCTTCATTCGTGCTCAGGTACTTTATTATTTATTGGCAGTTGTGGATGGTTTTGTTCGTATGTTGTGTAAAATGTCAGTTTTTAGCATTTTCAGTTTGTTTATGCTTGATCCTTGATTGATAATTATTTGAATAGAATGAGACTTTTAATGGCTTATGAAAAGTATAAAACCTCGATATATATATATATGCTGTTCATTCTTCTTGTTTTGATCTTGTGAAGGAGAATTGTGTTTTTCATTGAAAATTGTAATTCCTCTTCTATCCTTATTAGCTTGGTGGGGTGAAATAATTAGATATCCAATAAAAGCAGAGGTTAGGAGGTTTTTATGGTTATATGATTAGTGTAAAAAAATCATGGAAGCTGGGAGGAGTAGTAAGTCTCAGTAGTGCTCCTTAATATATATTTGCAGCTGATAGAACTGGCTGTCCAAGGCCTCTGAGGTTTCCAGGCTGAAGCATAGTCTTTGCTGTTGATCTGGGGCTGATCTGCCTTTTCTAAATGGTTTCCATGTACATATTGGGTTACTAGCTCTTATTACCGAGAGATTACACAAACGTACACCTTAATTTTTCCTTTTTCAACAATTTGAGTGATAAAGTTATTTTTATGTTTAAAATGAATCTAGATAATCTGGACCACTCCCTGTGCTTCTTTACTGTTGCCGTATCTTAGCAATGGTGATATTTGTCCTTTTTGCATCATTATTTCTATGTGAAGTAATAGGTTCTTTTTTGAAATCAACTTCTCTTTCTATCTATCCAGGGTGATGCTGATAGTGCCTTGGATCGCCTCTGGCAGAAGAAGAAAGTGGAAGTCCGGCAACAGTAGGATGTTTTGTTGTCTTTGTTTGGAATTTTGATCTGTTCCAGAGTTCAAAATACTAATTCCTGGATTAATCATGTTTAGAAATTTTGTTTATTGAAAGCATCGATGTGGAGACAATCTACTGTCATTTATAATCTTTTTGAAGCTTCCTGAAACTCTTGGATCATTCTTGGCACAATTGATTACCCTTTTTGAAGTATGTTCTCATGTTATCAGAATGCACATACATAAGCTCACACATTCAAACACACAAACACAAGTGTAACTGGACGTGCTAGAAATTTACTATTTTCTATTGTTATGGTGTTAGGGCTTAAGCATGAGCATGGCCATTAACATGTACACAGTATACTTGTTAGAGATCCATGGGGCTTAAGTTTCCTGAAGGCCGACCTTCCTCATCCCTACTATTTCTACTGTTCAAGACTACAAATCGAACCACATTATCTGTTATGATGTGTGTAACAAATTGAAATTGAACCAAGTTGCATTGCACTTAATGGTATGTTAGCAGTTTAGAATTAAAAATATTGTTACAAAATCGGACCACCAAATATATATAAATTATTAAAAAAATACAAATTCAATATGTAAAATAACTTGGAAAAGAGCCACATGTCGAAGTAAAATGGAAGTTGTAAGGGTTTTTCGTGTTAAATTGATAGAAATTAGACAAATTTCTTTTTGTATTTTTATGATTGAAAAAGGTACTGCTCAAAAAGTTCTTATAAAATTTGGGAAGAATCTGCGCAGCATGAGCAAGATAGAATCTGACATTAAACAGGATGAATACATAGAACTGTTCATAACATGATGTTTGTTTCCCCTCCAGCGCCTAGAAAGATCTCACTCCAACTTGACAAGTTCTTTACCTCAACTAATCGGTACACGTTCAGGATAGAATCTACCTCCAGACAGTTCAACTTATGTACGACTGATGATCAGCATGAACACATTGTATCCTTCAACCGCGCCAGGATGCACAATCAGTGATAGTTTTCTTCAAGAGACATTGTACCTTATATCTTTATTCTCTTTACATCGGTCTCAGGGACGTTAACGTCATTCCCATTGTGGCCAAACGGCTCGGCCGACTGCCCATGGATATAGATACTATTAGCTTTAATGAAGCACGAATTTTCATGTTGATCGACTTTAATGAAAATATAAAAAGGTAACTCACATTCTCATTCGGGACAACTGCATATCTCTCAGTGGGGGAAACCCAAGCTTTTTCTGCTGGTAAAAAACGTCAGTTATTGCTGGAACATGTTACAATGATAAACTGAAACAATTTTGACCGTGATAACAGAAACCTGATGATACGTCGACTTTGGATGCCTCTATGTGCTGCCCGCTTGATCCATCCATACTTAATGCCTCTATAATCTTCGGAATGTTTCTATGACAAGATAAGTAAAAATCGATCATATAACAGAGAAAGCATGTTGTTTATCAGTAGAGTTCACAGAAAAGTTCTGAACAGCTTAGATGTGATTTCTGACAGGAAGCCAATGAAGTTCACAGTATGAGAAATAGCAGAAAAAATGTAAGAGCTTTTGCATATATATTGTCCCACTACCACAACTTTAAGATTACTGATACATCTTTTACATGTATTACATTCTGGTGGCAAGATACATATACTTGATAGAAAGCCTGTTGCATTATTTGTTCATGGAATGCTAAAATTGCGGTGAATAGGTTTAATGATTCCTTTTCACGGTGCCTAACAGCAAGAAGTGGATGAAAGCAACTTCTGCCATTTATCATCTTAATTCAAGAAATTTTGAGTAGTATTTCCAGATATTTAGAATTCCTTCATGTCTTTATTCGTCATCTAGTTCACGCTCAGAGGAAGTGAGGTCTTAAATTCTTCACTTAGAACATAATTTTCAAATCACTAGATAATGGAATCTGATTTTAACTGCACTAATTATCACAGATGAGGCAAGTTTTTGCTAGTGGAATAAATGTCCAAAGCATGAAACCTAGGACACTTTGCATCATCTGTAATATGTTGAGTACGAGAAAGGAGTGGTCAGCCAGCGAATTCTTACCGGTCAACAGAGTCACCATGGCCGAGTTGACCATTTGTACCTCTTCCCCATGAAAAGACATTTTGCCTTTCGGTGACAGCAAGCGTATGCCTCCAACCACACGATATATTCACTACTTTCTGCAACAGACAAACCCAAGTAGAATACGGAATTAAAAGAGAATAAATTAAGAATTGAACGGCTGAACCATTTATTCCCGAACAATTTTCAAAAAGGGTGCAAAAGAACTACAGAAATGATAGTGTTGCCAATGAAAATGAGTCTACCAGTATGAAGTAATTGAGAACAAGAACATACCTGGTCAAGTGGAAATTTGACTTGCACAGGTGAGCAATGATCAACATTGTTGCCAACACCAACTTGTCCGAACTTCACGTAGAGAAAGTTGATGTTTAAATCAGTTCTGTTGACCAAGGCATATCTAAAACTATGTACACACACACATATATATTTCAGTTAAGAGACTTTTCATATAAATAATCTATACCCAGAGAATGGTGATGCCACATTAAGCATACATGAAAATTAAAAAGATAAGAGAATATAAGCAAAATGTCATTGCACAATATAAAAAACTCTCCGAGAATCATGATATGATTGTATTTTGGCTACATCAGAAAGCAACTATATTTTAGACCTTATTCCAGCCCCAGCCATAAAGTTTTCCATCAGCTGTCACTGCCATTGTATGTCTCCAACCACCAGAAATCTGGCAAGAGAAGGAGCATTAAAAGAACTCCATAAACAAGAATTATACAAAACCAGTATATCCTGTTGTATTCACATATTCAGAAGATCTAGAGTTTCATAGAATATAAGGTAACAGGATAATTCAGTTTGAAGAGACCTACAAAAAAGGTTTTTTCAATTATTGCCATGAAATGAAAGGATTCTAGGTGGATGAGTTTTTTGCTTCTCTTCCTTTCTGTCGCAAAAAAACTACACCTTAAGTTGGTGTGAAGAAAGGATATTTACTTGAGATATACGATGTTCACGCAAAGCTTCAAGCTTCTGAGGAATTAGGTGGTCCTCAAAATCCCCATGTCCAAGTTGGCCATATTTGCTCCACCCATAAGTATAAATACTACCAGAAGAGGAGACGGATATTGTATGTCGCCATCCACATGCAACCAGGACCATCTTTTCTCCCTGCAAGAGCGATAATCATGAGTTTATGGGCGAAACAGAAAAAGAAGGTTCAAAATTATGCACCTATTAGACTGCGAGATATTATGAACTCCAGCTTAGAGTTCACACTTTACATTCTTTAGATATAAGCTCAAGTTATGGAATTTTATTACTATGAGTAGTGCATGGAGAGTAACGTATTGCATCTGGATAACCTCTTTCAGCCAGCCAGTATTACCTAGGTAGCATGTTAAAAGATCGAAAATATTGGAATATGATGCTTACATACCTGAATGGTTGAAACTTTCCCTGGGACTAAGCGGTCATCTCTGTCGCCTAAACCCAAATTACCGTATCTACCCCAGCCCCAACCATAAAGCTCACCATCTTCTGTTACAGCTGCCGTATGCTCAGCACCAGCAGCAACCATTTTCACTGATATTCCCTACAAAAAGTACACAAGATTATTTGCCTCTAAATAAGTCTACCAAAACGCTTGCAACTCTAAGTTCATCACCTTTGAGTTAATCTGCAAATATTTCTATCAAATTTAAGAGGTAAATTATCGATGAGCTGTCTTATAAGCTAAACATGACTGTTGTGGGCTTACAGAAGGAAAAACTGGAATAGTAAATAATCAAATGGTTGATTGCCAGTGTACAAAATTACCACAAACAGTATTGCTCAAAACTCTGGAACATATTCTCCTCTGTCAATAGTTTTTGCTAATTTTCTTTTTCTTCAAAGAAAAATGGAGTCTTTGGTGGGGGAAAGTGTTGCTAATAGTGACACAAATATTGACCAAGGCAAAAGGTCTCTTAATTCTCAATGCTCTTGCAAGTTCGAACTCAGACTAATTATAAGCTGCCAAAAGAAATGGGTACATACATTTGTAACATCATTCATCAACCAAAATCACATGTTATACTTTTGTAAACTTTTTGTGTTTCGAATTTCTCATGATGATTCCTCTTCCAACTTTGTGTCAATAACATTTGCTCATGAGAGATGGAGCTTATGATATTCATCAGTAGCATGGTTGACTCAGTTCTTGTTAGAAACATGAGAGTAAATTATAAATGACCAGAGAATTATATACTCTCATCAACATGAACCTTTTTCACTACCTGGAAACGAAGAGGAAACAAACTTATAAAGGTTGCCAAAGATGAATTTCCATAATAAATGTTCCTTATTCCAGAGTTCGAACGATTGCATAGCGCAATCCGTTTGCCATCATGAAATGATTATTAACATTATTGTTGTCATCATTGTTTTGGGAGGGAAGAAAGCTATCCTTGTTATGCTTACACAATCTTGCACAGAACGGAAATTTGTCTTTCAATAATGCCAACAATGACGAAAATTGCAAAGTGAACAGGGGGAAAATGTACGTGAATGGCAATATAGCATCTTCATGTGCTAATTGGAGAAAAAAAAGAAAGAAAGAAAAGAGTGACGTGAAATTCTCGAGAACCAAATTAACAGTCAATACCTGGAAAGCTTCAATCTTCCGGGGTACAAGAGAATCCTCTGTGTTCCCAAGTCCTAGTTGACCATTTTGATTCCTTCCCCAACTTCAGTTAAATAGAAGTAAAATCAGATAAAAGATACCATAAAAGGTCTTCCAGGACGTGGAACTTAGAGTACACAACCAAAAGAATTGTGAAAGTACGATCATAATCCATAATTGAACAAAATTATTCTGGATAGAGACCATCCAAGTATTTCTTGCTTGGAATAATATTACCTAGGAATAAGCATGCATGTCAAAAGCTAGAAGTAAACAGATGATGCAGCTGAGAATAAAGTTATCTCGTGGTTGCTTTGTGTTATTGGCGAACTTCAAGAAATGATCGACTTCCACACCATGAATGAATTGCTTTAAAAACCAGTCAGTATTAGTAAACTGGTCGTGAAAAAAGTTGGGACAAGTGCATATTATTGTGAGTAAAAGAGTTTAGGAGAAATGTACTATTGTAAGTAGCAAATAGCTTCTTGTCAAACATTTGGACGTTTTAACTTCAACCAACAATTTAACTGTGTGTTCGTCTGGAGGAATAACACAGCTTTAGCAAAGGACCTCAAGCTTTTGTTTTCAGGGATGACTAGAAGCAACCCATCTAAATTCCAATTTTGGAATACGTTGGCTATTCCAAACTCATAATGTGCAGACACAATATAAGTTGAACCACCGACTCAAGTTAGTTTAGAAATTGGATTGCCTTGATTATTACACATTCACTGTGCAATGTTCCAATAAAAATTACAAAGAAATAACTTAGAGATGTAGGAGAGAAGATTTAACAGTGGACTTGCTAATGTCAAAGTTGAACTGAGAGAGCAGTTTCAAGCTCGCCAATCATGTGGAGAAGCTTAATTTCTGGTGGGAGGTCTTGAGCAAACAAGGTTCTTTCTTCTGCATCATCCACCAAATTTTTTGGGCACTGTTTCCTAGGCAGAAATTTAGCACAAACAAATTTGTCTACATACATAAATGTGCAATGCATGCAAATATATATCTGTGATGTAGACATTAGGGCTCAAAGAATGTCTTCCCTTAAAAACTTTCCTGCCCCTAGAGCTGCATTTAGTGTGAGATAGAGTACACAACTTCAGAAACTCCTGTAAAACTGGCTGGATGAAGCTTGTTAGTTCAGTTCTTATTGGGAGGAAATCTACTTCCTTTCCTTCCATTACATGAATTTAGTCCCAGCAATTTTAGCCTAAATATTCAATCTCTAAAAAAAAACCTTTGTCAGATTCTTCATTAAAGTGTAGATCACCGAATCACAACATTTTGTCTTCCTACACTTCATTATTTTAAGTTTTGGCCACTAACTTTTTGAGGTTTGACTACTCATCATAGAGAAATATCTTAAAGCATGCATCTTGATTAGTTCAAAGAAACTAAAAGACCACAGGATTAAAAATGTTCTCTGAGACAATGAAGCATATCATTTGATAAGAAAACAGTCAAGGGCTCAGGCAACCAACCTTTGAACCTCGCCTTCCATAGTCACTGCTAAACAATGGCTGTCCCCACAAGCAATTTGCTTAATGCGCAGGCCTTGTAAGGCTTTTATTGGTTGCGGAGTAAACAAGTCACTAGAGTTTCCATGACCTAACCTCCCAAAATCACCCCTGGAAAATGTTTGTTTAATGAACAAATAGTAAGATAATCTGAATATGAGTCCATCAGAAAGAAAAGGATAGTAGAAAACCAGACCGTGAAAGAAGATAGCAGGTCAACAATAAACGGATTCCAGAAGCAACACTAGATGCGGTAAATTTTTGAGGTTACGAGAATAAAATGGCTAGTAATGAATGGAGAAGCCACCAAGAAAACAAAATAATGCTTCAAGAGACAATTAACAACGTAAAAGACATTTCTTGCCAAGGGATGTCGACTGATAAAGTTCTAGTATCTCGGCATCAATAGTATAACAGAGCTCTGCCAAACGAAACGTACCATCCCCAGCTGTATACTTGCAATTGCGATTCGGAATATGCAGTTGTATGGTCAGCCCCACTAGTAACAGATACTATTTCGTGACCATCCAGTGCACTCAACTGAGTAGGAGAAAATCGATCTTCGGCATCTCCATGGCCCAACTGTCCATCTTCTCCCCTTCCCCAAGAGCAAACAACACTACCAGCTGCATTACATGATCCACATATAACGTCATCCTCATTGTGTGCAAATATTTTGCAAGTGAAAATAACCCTCTCAAGGAGTTATATGAACAATGTATGAAATCCATGCACTCTTCCTTTCAAACCCCACCTGTTAATTCTATTCTCTGAAGCATAAAAAGCTCATAAAGTGGCAAAAGCTCAATATTAGCTATAGGAAAAACCGGGTTCCGAACTCTCAACCTACAACATACTTTTGACATTTAGACTTTAAGGGTGTTTGGCTGAGTTTATTCTGGGCATCTTAATAGGTCATATATGGAAGAGGACATAATTGTTCTGAAATTTAGATTTATTTTAGAAATAAACTCTTAATTGTGGAAACATTCGACAATATGAGCTCAGGAAGCTTATTAACGATAATGATGCAACTTATTGTCCTACTAGGGAATTGTTAACTTCCTATAAGTAACTTACGATTTCCCATATTATCTTAAAGGTGATTAATTCCCAGTTCAAAAAATTTGTATCAAATACTATACCATGTCTTGTGAACTCTGGAACATGTCTTATAGTTAAGGATCTTTTATCACAATTTGGTAACACCAGTTGGACAAGATTTTTATTTTAAATTTTATTGCATTTTCTGTTCCATTAACTGCAACAAACTTTTTCCTTAAAGATGACGTGATGTTTCTGTAAATGCGTATATACATTAAATGGAATAGAAATGCAACAAAATTTGGAACATCAAATCCAATCCACCAAAGAATATGCAATTTTTGGGTGTCCATTTCAAAAATTAGAACATATAATAACATAAATTATAATTTAAAAGTGGGATGCATATTTATCACATGTTAGACATCACCAAAATGCAATAGAAAATCTTTCCCTCTTTTACGGAAAGCTCATCTACTATAAAAATGCTCCGAGTCGAGGTATTAATGATTTGCGAAGAACATCAAGTTCAAATAGCAGGTAAATCCACTCTCTTACAATAAAAAAATTCAGAATTTATTATAATGTTTTAAAACTTGAATTATCTCAATTAAAAAACGACTTTACAGGCAAGCAACACGCCGCATTGACTTATCTGCATGTCTATTAGAAAAATTGTCAAAACACCAATAGGGTGCAAAAATATCGATGGGAAATCGCATCATTGCCCCTTATTAAATTCAAAAGTACCGAAAGAGTAACGTGGAGCATCCCAGTCCATGCAAACAAACCACATCTCCCAACTAACTTCACCCCCCCACCCCAACTGTTACTACAGCAAAAACACCACTGTAAAATCCGATTCAACTGTCTACAGTTAACATCAAATGAATCAAAGTTAAAGAAGAAGAAAACTAATCAAAAAATTCAAAGGCATTAGAGAATCATGCGCGCATATTCAACATGCTCTATAGAAACATTCACGCGCGTAGGGAATTGAGAGTACTTACAGAGGAGAGCGACGGAGTGACTAGCGCCGGCGGATATGAGGAGGACTCTGCGAATCGGTCCAGAAACGGCGTCGCTGCCACTACTACTGCCACTGTGCATTTGCACTTCCTCCGCCATCTTCTCTCTCAAATATTTGGGTTGAAAAAACGAGAGAGAGAGAGAGAGAGAGAGAAGAGATTAAATTAGGCAGTAAATGAAAGAGAAAAGATATTTAGAAGAATCGAGGTAGTTGTTTGTGTGCGCTGAAATGGAAGAGATAACAGGGGGTAGAGTGCGTGTATTTATAATGATAGGGATGGATGGGGGGGTGGAGGGGCATCAGGCATGTGCCTTTGCTGCCTACCTACTGCCTCAGAGATGGGGGAATGGTCTCTCCATCAATGTTCACTGTAATAAGTGGTGGACTATATGTTTCTGTTACCCTGCACTATGTTTCTTCTACTCTTCTTGTATCATTATTTTATACCATTCGTGTCAGGTCGGAGATCCAGTTCGTTCCAAACTTAGTCCAATCAACTGTTTAGAAGATGACGGTCGTATGCTCTCTAATAATAATTTTTCAATACTTAAATTAATTTGATGTTGGAAAAAAATACTAAATACTGGTGTGAAAGTAATAAATGCCGTACTAACAAATAAAAAAAGTTGAATTTATATATAGAGCCAAATGTACTCATTTGGGCCACGTGATATGCTCGTGATATATTGTTGACAGCGAATCCAACAGCTCAGAAGTTGGGTCGAGTCAAGTATGATCCGATATACGAGCAAGAAAGACGACGATCCTTATCCTAAGTTGATATTTTGCCTTTAAAGGAGGGTAGTTTGGTCCTTTCACCAATATATATACTCAAGATTTTACTTTTGGGAAAAAAAAAAGTCCAACTTTGAGTTTTAAGGTTTTCAAGATTTTTTTTTAGTTTAATTTCAAAATTAGGATTAAAGGTATTTTTGGTATTCTAATTATAGTTTATTTTCATTTTAGTCCTTTATCTTTTTAGAATTTGAAAAATATCTTGTCATATTTTAATTTGCTTGATTTTAATACACCAGTTGTCGGATTTTGTCTTGCTAGAAAATGCCACATAAATCTGACATGGCATTTTAATTTGGGAGAAGTGATTTTACTGGCTAATTATGCATGATAGGGCAATTACAGGGCTTTAATTCTTTTAGAAAATGTGACGTGGCATTATTAGCCACATGGCATTAAGTTATATTATTTACTAAAATCACTATTGTTTGTATTTAAAATAAAATTTTAATATTTTTTATATCTTTTAAAATTTATTTTTACTTCATTTTTTAAAAATTTAAAATATTTTTTTCTCTATCAATTATGTAGTATTAAATAATTTAAAATATTATTTAATGTAAATATTTTTTGCAAAATTATATTTATTATAAAGTATATTAATTCAATATCAAATACAAAAAAGTATATCAAGTTCTTAAAATTATTATTTGATACAAATAATATTTATCATTACATTACATGTACTTGAAATAAAAAAAATATTTTTTATTATTTTAGATTTGTTAAAAAATAAAAAATAATATATATTTTTTCCTCCCCTTATCGTTTTGTATATATATACTTAAATATGTATATATATGGCAACGACGGCCAAAAACCGTCGCTTCAACCATCGCGCCAACATCTGTGCGACGATGATTGCCCAAATTTAGGGTTAGCTGTCATCGCCTGATTGGGCAACAGCTGACCATGGTTGTAAATCTAGGGCGAGTTGTCGTTCCCCCCATCTTATAGGCGATCTGTCGCCCAAACTATTATAAGAAACATTGTCGTCATCTCCATATATATGAGAATATTAAATGACGAATAAAAATTAAAAATTCCTGTAATTTGTTTTGTTAACGTTAATATTGTTCGTCCAAACTCTAACTGAAAACGGTCAGGTGTTAATGGGAATTTTTGGAGAGAAAGTACGTGTAATTTTAAAACTATTTTGAAAAAAAGTATAATTTAAAATTTTAAGAGTTAAAATAATAAGAATTAAGATAACTTTGCATTATTATAAGAGAAATAGCCATTTTTTTCTATATAAGTTAGGCTTTGTATACTTTAATGAGATTATAAAAAATAGTCCCATAATTTTAAAAAATTCTCACTTTCAAAATAAATTAGTAAATTATAGTTTTTATTTTGCTAAATTAGGATAAGTTTTTTAAGAGAGAGAGAGAGAGTGAAGTTTAAGTAGAGAAAAAGCGTACCAAATAAATTTAATAATTTCCTTATGATTATTCTCATTGGCACTGTTGAATTTTATTATTTGTTATTTGGGATTAAGGTAAAATTGATTAGTTATTTTGTTAGGGAGCTATTCATTTCATAAAAATATTTATAATTTTTTAAATAATGAAAGTGTATTTGTAATGATGATAAATTTCAAGGGTGATCGTTGTAATTTACTCTTATATTTTTATAAAAATATACCATATCAAGAAATTACTAATAAATGCATATAAAAATTATTTTTTCACTTCACATATTTTTGAATAGAAATAAATAAAATAAGTGCGATAAAAAAAATAGTACTTATATATCCCTTTTTCCCCCCCTCTAGTTTTCCTCCCCAGAGGTGCTTTCAAGACCACTAGACTCTAAATATATCCCTTGCTTGAGGTCCATAGTTGTCGCTGGTCTGAGAAAATTTTAGCACGATAAAATTTAAATATGAAAGTTTTACTAGATAAATTGACATTATACACATGTGAATGCAACGAAACCTTACACCAATGGACCAATCCTTCCTGTTGATTACAACACAATTACGATGTGTAGTGTGTGTTCAAGGGTGATGAAATTGTTGCTGACTATGAGTGGCAAATGGGCAGGTTGGGTTCAATATGGGTTGGTTTTAAAATGAGTTTGAATCAACGGATTAAAAATAAAAAACACATTTTAGGATCCATTAGAACCCATAATTTATTTAAATGAAACTATATTGAACCCATATTTAAAAATTTAAAATTTAATTGGGTTGGGTTGGGTTGGAACCATGAGTTTTCATTCGTATTGCCACACCTGATGCTGATACTTGGCCTAACACTAAAATCTCGTCGACCATTCTAATTATATTTTTTTTAACAAAAAGAGAACTATATTATTTTATTGAAGTAATTTTATATACCCTTATAATTATATTTTTTTAATGAAATGACCAACTACGTCAAAATACTGAGGAGCCTGCTAAATGTCAATATTTTCATAATAATTAAATTACAAAAAGAAAAATAACTACATAATACTATGTAAGTGAACACACACGTATGTATGGAATTCAAATTCAGGTCTTCTATTAAATGGGGAAAAAAAGTTATTCGGAAATCAACTTACTTTTTCGATAAGAAAATATGAATGGCTTCGACTTCAATTATTGTCACGTGTCAAAGCATACTATAGAACCATAGTCGGCAAAATAAATCAAATCCACAAAAATCAAACTGAAAGTGATTCGTTCTTATCAACTAAATTAGTTAATGTCGAAATTCTGCTAAAAATAACAGTGTTAAGAGGTACACAATTTATTTCTATGTACTAAATTTTGACTTTTCTTAGAGAAGGAAAGAGAACAAAAAGTCTTATCAGGTTGAATTTTTTTAAAAGTGTAAACATAGACCTGAATAATTTAGATAGTAAAATAATTTTAAAATATGGAAAACTATCTAGACATGAATAGTTTAGCAAAAAAAAAAAAAAAATATCATAGAAAAAATAATAAAAAAATTATTTTCAGAATATACAAACATTGAAATTCGAAATCAAAAATTTCAAAATAAAAGAAAAACCCTTGGGCCCACATTGAGAATATTCGAAAAATTGCACCAAAGTCTAAATTTAAGCATCCAACAATTAAATGGAACATTAAAATTCTATCATCTTAATTTCCCTTGACATGGTCCACACCAATTCTTTCTTCTTCTTGTGGCTGTTCTTTTTTACAATAGAGAAGATTGGATTTTTTTAGTCCAAATTCTATTTTTATCTATTAATTCATTTAATATATATATATATATATACACACACATTACATATATAAAATTGGCATGGTCTTTATAAACATGGCATGTATAAATTGGAGTTTTTATTGTATCTCATATTCTCATTAATATATATGTATAAGACGTATATAAAATATTTCTTTAAATAAAATGAATGACGTTTATTTTGATAAACGTTGATGGGGTCGAAAGTTCGTGAGGAATCCTCTCGAGATCCGTAGAAAATAATCCCAAAATTAACAATAAGTTAGAGGTACTAAAATTGTCCCCAGCTCAACCAAGTTAGTAAGATGGTCTACTAATCTTAAGGTCGGAGCTAACAACTGAAAGAACAATAAAATACTTGAATATTCAGTTAGAGGATTATTTATCGATTTCTACCATCGTATGAACGACAATAGGGTTTCTTTTGATAATACCACGTGTCCAATCATTTAAGGTCTAGATTCAAGTCTTCGAGACAGATCAAGGCGATCGATTCGACCCGACACAAATCCTCCTTGGTTTAAGTCATTTTGGCCCTTTCTTGGGTGGTAAAAGAGGGAATATATGATTTATTTATACAGATATTTCTATTTCTTGAAAAATTCTACATATTCTTTTTAAAAACATCAACATCATTATATAAACTATGTCTTTTCTAACTATGAGAAATGATTTCTACGTAATGGGTATAAATTTGGAGCCAAAAAATCCCATCCGAGAAGGTTTGGGGCACAAAGAGACAAACTCCAATTTTGCTGTCATCTGTATTTAATGCCACCACATTTAAACTTCCAACCACCACCTAAAAATCAAATCAAAATAAACTTTTCCTCACCTTCATAAATTTCAAAAACAAATTATTGTACCTCAATTTATATTTTAAATCAGTGTTATTGACTTATTGTTCATGCCATGTGATCGAATTGACCCTTCAAGAACTCATAAAGATATTAGTATAATGATAATTACATTATTCTTTTTTAAATTTTGTATAATTACACGTATATTTTTTATAATTCGAAAAATTATATTTAATACTCTTAAAATTTATTTTCAACTAATAAATAAACCTACCCATTAGTTAAAATTTATGAAATTTGCTGATATTAACAAAAATAAATTGTATAAAAATTCATATATACCTTCGATTGATTTGTTACATGTTAAATAAATATTTCTGACCAACCTACCTTTATAAGAGTGAAGATTTATCTCCTCACATACATTAGCAAATGAATATGTATAAAGGTAATTTGGTGCTAAAAATTCCAAAATACGACTGTTTCATCAATACTATATAGTTGGAAGTTGTTTAGGTCTTGAGTTTATATGTGATGGTGAGTCTAAATAAAAATTAATGTATGTATATACATATATTCAAATATTAAAAATATTTTATAAAATTTTAAATATTTTAAAGAATTTATAAATTCAGTGCACGGTATGAATGAGGTTGGAGGATGGAGACTTTTGACGTACGTCAAGTGCATGATTACCTTTTTGGTGCACTGATACAAACAAACTGAATCGAGTCGAATATGTTATTTTTTAAAATTATTTAATTTTTTTTAATCATGATATAAAATTCGTATATGGACTTAATTTGATATTAGAATCGACTTCAATATGATAGAGGGTTTTATTTTTTTTTATTTTTTATTTTGGGAAAAAGTAGATATGATTGAGAGAGTGTTTGGATAGTTTATAGGTTCTTTAAAAATATCTGATAAGATGTTAAAAAGTATTCGTCAAAATTTCTGAAGAATGAATTTATAAAATTCAAAAAAAAGATGTTACGAGTTTATGATTAAGAGGGTGTTTGGCTGAACTTGTTTAAAAGATCTTACAAATTCATGCATCTTATAAGATGTTTTTAAAGCGTATAATTAAAATGTTAGATCTTACTTTATAAATAAATTTCATGAAGTGTTCGATCAATTAATAGGACTATTGAACCTATACGATGTCAGTAATAATAAATTTATAATTAATTTAAAAGAATTTGTTAAGATTTTAGAAATAAATTAGCAACTCATTACGTTTTTTATAATCGTCTTATTTTTCGAGTTTATAAGCTTTTTTTCTCAAAAAATTACCAATCACTTTGTAATATTTTATAAGCTTCTAAACATCTAATAAGATGTTTTATAAAGCTTATAAGCTCAAAAAAAAAAAAAAAAAACTTATAAGCTCTCTAAATTCCTTTAAAAAAGTAATGACTTTTGAACTTATTTTTAAAATTTTAACAAATTTCTTTAATTTTGATTATATTAGTTACAAAATTATTATTATTAACATTTTATAAGCTTTTTTATCTTATTTTTAAGATTAATTTCGCCTTCTAGTAACTTTTTCAATAAAAAAAATTACTTATTCATATTTTATTGAATATGTAGAATTCAATTATTTAACAGTGGTATTTTAAAAAAAAAAATTAGAAGGTTATAAGCAACTTATTAAACATGATCTCATATGTGAAAATTAATCAATTTATTTAAAAATTAATTTATTGATTCAATAAACACAAGAAGTTATATTGATTCGAACAACCAAATGAATTAATCTATTTAATCATAATGCATAGATCATTATCTTATGTATTGACATTAACAAAAACGATAATTTTGTCAAGATAAAAAAAATTGATCCATGCACTCCCGACATGCACTACAAGATATATAACTTTTAATCATAACTAACTGTCACGGTTAATGATAAATACAGATAGTAAATAATTATTGACGGCAGCCACGCAACGGTTGTTGGCTGTGGTTTTAAGAGTACCCATGGCTCTTAGCTGGAGCAAATACTTCTTTCATAGTGAAAAAACTAGTTTTTTGCATCAGTTTTATTACATCGTGTATACAACGATTTTTAGGCGTAGCCATTGATATTGTAGTCAATATACAGTATTTCTTTTTTCTAGTGATATTAGGAATGACTAATACTAAGTTTGGGGGAGGAAATAATTACTCACATACGTAAAAGAAAATAAGAATTATTTGGGAATGTCCATTTCATTTCCAATGTGTTATTCCTACATACCAATCACTTTGTAAGAATGGCAAAAGGTCAAATGTAAAAATCTTAGCATCTAAATAGAACACGAGTTTCATCATCAATCTCAAATGGTCAAAGATTTCTGCCTCAAAACTTCAAAAGAAAACAAGAAGAAATGAGGTGCAGATGATGAAAGAGATGAAAGGGGAAAGAGCAGACAAAGGCATGAGCACATGGGCGTGGGGGGCTGCTCGATCGGTGCGCAATCCCCGGTTTTGCTGCCGTTGCGTCTTTGTCGTCTGGCTTATCAGCACACCGTCGTAGTTTGATATTTGTCTCACCTAATGGTTGACATTGAGATCACATCATTCTATAAATATGACTGACTATGCGAGTTGTGTGTATTTAATTCACTTCATATGTGATTTCACATTTCTTTGTTATTTGTAGGGAGAGTGAGAGTGACATTCAAGTGTAACTTTAAGTATGAAATTAAAATATTTCTTTCAATTAAATTTGTAGTATGAAGGTAAAATGTGTCGTATCTCACTAAGGGGCTCTTGATTTATAGGCAATTGTTAGCTGGTTGTATAGAATCGAATCCTTGATGGATATTGTGGATGATCTCCATAGATATGACGGAGCATTATCTTCAAAGTGGTGGAGGATCATCTTCTCCTGAAGATTGGAGATATGTGATTCTCGAAGGCGGTTGAAATCTGCTATGATTGAGGGCGTCTTCTGGGGATAAGAATGTATTCCCAGATTTTCGTCAATGTGGTTGAGGAAATGCCTTCCTCCAACTGGAGTCCAAGCTTTTAGGATTTAGGGGTTACTTTAAATTGTAGGTGCCACGTGTCCCCACAGAAGCTGGTGATCATTATTTGATTCTACGGGTGTGCTCTCAGAGGTCCTACATGAATGTCACTTAGACCACCTGTAGATGCCACGTGATATAGGTTTTTACTTTGGTTGGGGGATTCTAAGTCCCTAAACTCCTTGTGGATTTATAAGGCCTTCTTGGATCTGGGTCCTCTATAAATTTAGATCAGTTGGGTTTCTTTTGGCCAAGTTATTTTCTTGGGGCACATCCTGTTGGACTCCCTTAGGGCTCTATCCGGACTGGGTTTTTTGGGGACACCTTGGATCCTTATCCAAGTTGGGCCTCTTGGTAAGGCATCTTGGGCCTTGTTTTCATTTGGGCTCTTGTGATATTTTTCTTCCTTTTGCACTGTTTAGGCCAACTCATTTTTATAGATATCATTCAACTCATTTTTATAGTACCCATCTTGCAATCCCTACAAAAAAAAAAAAAAAAAACACATATTAACACATCAAAGGTAGCAAAGTGGATCTCCAAGGTTACCAGGTTAAACTACTAAGAATACTCCCTAAGAGATGCTTGTATGTTAGGATGTTTTTGCTAAAGGTTGTGCCCTCCTGCTCCTCTAGGGGACCCCTAAGACACGTCTTTACCTATTTAAGAGTCCCATTTGAAGCATATCAAGCCATGTCCTTTGGTCGTTGGGGGCACTGTCCTGCTGAGGGGGTGCTCCATCTTCCCCTAGGGAACGGCCCATTGC